>NW_008623857.1:7174-43779 GCF_000691845.1 Merops nubicus
TCAACACAGATTATTCAAGATCCATCACATCTTGCTGTCATGGGAAGCAATCATTGTAATAATTTTTAGAAAGAATCAGCATAATCCTAGGTGCTTAATACTCTACCTAGGAAAAAAGAAAAGAGGCAGGAGAGAAGCTGTTCTGTCCTAGGAATTTCACTGCTGGTCTTGCCAAATCTCACCCACATGCAATTAAACGTTCATCAAAGATTAATATTCCCCCTCCCTTTTTCTTTTATAAATAGGCTACTGGTAGTAACTCAGTGACCAGTTCTTCAGTATTTCCTCTGTGGTAATTAACCTGGGTTATCCCTTTTACCACTGAAGAGGGTGGTGTGACTGATATGGTACCAGGTGATGTTGAAAGAAACACTCAAATGCTAAGAAGAGCTGCAGGAAAGATGGTTTGTGGTGATGCTCTCCAAGGCTGTGACTGATCTCATGTGTTAAGTGTTACAGGCAAAAGGCTCAGACAGTAACATTTCAGACAGTAAATACCCTGTGTTCTGGAAATCATCGTTTCTCTGGATATGATGGTAGAGTTCTTACAAATTTTGCAGGATCTGATGCACCAATTGCAGTGACTTGACCCACAGGGGTCAATCAGGTGGCAGAAAAACAGTGAAAACCTGCAGATGCTATCTAGACACCACCCAAAGATGTGACTTCCCATCCCTTTCTGTAATTAGAATATAAATGCTGTGATCCTTTCTGTAACTATTTTTTATCCTAAAGAGCAAAGGAGTAATTCTCATTACTCTTATAAATGTCTCATCTTTACTGGAATCTGTCTCCTTGCATGCAACTCATTATCTGAAAAGGACAGTGGTAACATGTTTGACTTTTTGAAGGGAAAAATAAAGACCTTCCATCCAGATGATGTGGCTGACGTTGCTGCTGCAGCTTAGAGATTCAGAGATGAGCAGTACATCCAGCAGAGATGAGTGATGGCTAAAATGGCAGATTGTGTGACAGCCTTCAAAGCAGGGAGGAATGCTCTGAGTGTGATTCCCTTGATATTTTAACACTTACAAGCCTGACTTTTAGAAGTATAATATGGCTGAGTGAAAGGCCAAGAAATATATAAATCGTTTCTCTTGTTGTTGTTGTGCTCCTTTTAATCAGGACAGCACTAAACTGTGGCTCTCTTCCAAGCTTCTGCTGTCTTTTTATTCCTTTTCAGTTGAAGAGGAGGAGAAAAAGGCAGGTGGAAGGCAGGAAAAGGAGAATTAGCCCAGAATATCTAGAATCTTATGATCCTTCCAACTCAAGACATCCTATGACTTCATGATTCTCATGACCATCACCACTGCACTCTACAGTCACCATGGTTGAGCCCCCACCTGCAGTGCAAAGCTTAAAGAATACCTGAGATTATTCCTAGTTATTCTATTAGTCCTTAATTATTCAGTGGTAAATTGACTGGAAAAAAAATAGGTAAAATGAATTTGATAATTATAAGTTAATAAAACCTGGAAGCTACTTGCCCAGAAGCCAGTACCCACAGATCTACACTTTTTAAAGTGCTTTAAATACATAACACTGTTAATTACTAATGCTAATTCATGAAAGAGAAAATGATGGCATGGTTATACAGAGACAATTCATGTTATCTTTTTCTTGCAGATAATTTTTATTTCCATAAATCTATTAAGAAAGACCAATATTCAGCTGTATAAAATCATTTCTGGGGCCTTTTGTATGGACAGCTGAGAGTTGAATTATGCAATGAGGTTTTTTGGGGGCTGGCAAGGAAGATGAATTAAAGCCTTAATAAGACACAGGGTGAGGTTTTTGAGGAATCATGAGAAAAATTGTCCAGGGACAGTCAAGCAGGGGGAAGTTTGTGAGGAGAAAAGCAGCAATAACTTATATTATACTGTTTTTTTTTTCATGTGTCCCTGTGACTTTGGTGTAGTAGCCCAGATTCACAAGAAGTTGGTGGTTAAGGATCAGAAGGAAACGTTTCCTCTGCCATAAAAAGTGGAACTGGCATCTCTGCAGATAGGAGTAAAAATTCATGTAGCTCTTAAATTCTCACCTAAGCTTTCTCTGAGATCTCAGATAGGAGCAGGGTGATATTACAAATCTAGCTGCTGGCTCTCTGCACTTGAATGAGTTCCACTGAGTTTACACACAGCAGAAATTAAAACGTTAGAAGAGAATGATAGAAAGTGAACTTCAGGGCTAGAATATTTGATATTCTAATATTCATTACAATGCAGTAATTATCTGATTGTATCTATTAATTCTGGCACGTTAGATTGCTTCAATCTTTGGATTCTACATCATTTTGATAGCGATTAATTAAAATAAAAAGAACTACACTTTATATGCTTTTATATTTAATCCTTTTTTCCCCCCCCTTACCTGAGTGTTTCTCTTTCAAGCAAGGGGCTCTCATTTGTAGTGAAGCAGACACCTCCCAAATGGGATGATCTCTTGAGAAATGAGATTTTGCAACCAAGAAAGGAAAAAAAAAAAAAAAGGAAATGTTTCATGTCTCACTTTCATCTTCAGAATGGTGACCTTAATAAGTGAGCTCCTGAAAAGAAACACCTGCATCCCAAAATTAAGCATTCAAGGCATCACTGTGATAATCCAGTTTACAGTAGGAAGTGTAGAGGAGAAAAACATCTTATAAATAATATTTGATACCACTGCTACAAAGCCTTGGGGCTGAGGGTTGGATTTCTTTTGTCCATGTGCTGTCTTACAGGTTAGTTCTACACAGGGTTGTCTTTGGACCAGAAGAATCCAAATAAAAGCTCCTAGAGTAGTCAGATATTCCAGGGATAATGCTGCAAATTGGACTGGGTGTTGTGCAAAACTAAAAGGAAGCTAAAATATTTATATTTATCTATATGTACGAGTATTTATACATAAATTTCTGTACACAGTGATCTGTTTGGGCTAATTAGTTCATAAATCTCCTCTGAGATTTTCAGTCTGAGTTTTCCCAGGCGTAAAATGAGGATAATAATGCTCCTGTGTTGTTTGGAGAGACCATTTCCATCTGCCATTGAGGAGTGCCATAGAATTGGAAGGTAGTATTTATTATTTTATAGAAATCTCAGCTATCACTGAAATGCAGCCACCAAAAGGGTGGGAATATGGTGGGGAAGCCACTTTCAGCCTTACCTAACACAGCCTTTCAGATAAATTTAAGTCATTCAAAGCAAACCATTTGTTTTCCCATGTTAAACCTCAAGGAAAAAAGAGATTATAATAATATCAGATCCATGGAATGTATTTATATCAAAGGCTACATGTAATTACATGTGCAGCACTTATATATATAATATTTCCATTTGTCACAACCTGCTGGATAAATATATACAAGTTCACATCATCATTGTTGCAAAGAATAGGATGGCATAGACAAGATATTCTTTTTAGTCTTGGTAATGTAGCATTTTTACAAGGTGTTTCCCCATTTTTATATAGTTATTACTACATCAAAAACCAGAGCAGTGGTGTAGTGATAAATGTCTAAAATTCATACAGAATCTGTGCTGTAATATTGATAGGAAATCCAGGAGTTTCCCTTTCAAAAAAGACTGTAGGTATCTTTTTGAATATAGGTGAAGGGATACCTGAGGAATATTTCTATCTGTGGAGTTGAACACGCTTTGTGAGCTTTAATGAAGGAGGATTATCTTGCTATCTGTGTGTACCTGGGTTGGTGGGGAATTTTGATATTGTGATAGCCTATTTCTGATTCATTTACTCTGTTTCTGACTGAGAAACCACATAAATGTTGCTGTTTACACTGGTATTTAGGACTTACATGGAAGAAATAATAACAGGGCTGATTGCCAGCTGATGGAAACCAACTTAAGGAAATTGTACCACATCTGAGGGCTTTTTTTTTGCCTTTTTCTTTTTTTTTTAACTCAGTGTGTACTTGGTCTGTAGTCATTCAAGTGGAAAAGCATGAACTAATCATTTTACATGAACCATTTTATCATAGAATCCTTTAGGTTGGAAAGGACCTCCAAGATCATCAAGTCCAATCACCGAGCCACCAGGGCTCCAAAGTCCTCTGCCAAAACAGATCAGAATCTGTCAGGGCTGGAAGGGACCACAAGGATCCCCCAGTTCCAACCCCTCTGCCATGAGCAGGGACACCTCCCACTAGATCAGGCTGCCCAGAGCCTCCTCCAGCCTGGCCTTAAAGACCCCCAGGGATGGGGCCTCAACCCCCTCCCTGGGCAACCCATTCCAGGGGCTCACCACTCTCCTGGGGAAGAACTTCTTCCTCACATCCAGCCTGAATCTGCCCACTGCCAGCTTTGCCCCATTCCCTCTAGTTCTGTTGTTACTTGAGATCCTAAAAAGTCCCTCCCCAGCTTTCTTGTAGCCCCCCTAAGATACTGGAAGGCCACAATAAGGTCACCTCGGAGCCTTCTCTTCTCCAGACTGACCAGCCCCAACTCTCTCAGTCTGTCCTCACAGCAGAGCGGCTCCAGCCCTCGGATCATTCTCGTGGCTCTTCTCTGGACATGCTCCAGCAGCTCCACGTCCCTCTTGTCCTGGGGGCTCCAGAACTGGATGCAGTGCTCCAGGTGGGGTCTCACGAGAGCAGAGCAGAGGGGGAGAATCACCTCCCTCCACCTGCTGGCCACACTTCTCCTGATGCAGCCCAGGATCTGGTTGGCTTTCTGGGATGGAGATAAGGGTCTGTTTGGATTATAACACACTTTCCCTTGCACCTTAATACAGTAAGAATTGCATTTAAGTCACCTCATAACAAGTGTAAAGTGGTGAGAGAAAACCTCATGTAATCATTATTAATTCCTCTGGAATTTACACTATTTGCCAATATTGACATTTTCTCCATTTATTTTTCAATGTGGTGATTAAACATGAAAACACCCAAATATAGCCAAGGGAGAAGATGAAGATAAAGATAATAGGATAATATCCAGCAGGAAAGAGGCCCAGGGTTGTGATGGGAGCATCAGGTAGATCATTCCTCCTTTATTTGCACATGTCAATACGTCCCCTTTCTAATAGCACAACAAAGAAAAGTATCAGCAACCTCAAATTACTTCTGAGGTCTTTACAGAGCATCTCTCCAAAATCATTTTCATAGATTTGTTGTCCATGTGACCCACCAGCTTTAACTGAAGTAGTCTTGATTCAGCTGAGGCTCTGCACTGTTCACAAGCTATCAATTATCATAAAGTTACATTTTTTCATCCAGATATGAGCATACAATTTTTTTAAAAAATTAAAATCATTATACTGTATGCTTCCAGAACTATAAATCACACATAGTACTGCAGAAAGACTCATTTTCCTTCCCTTTCCACTGTCCTATTGCTTTTAGGGTCCCTAAACTTGTGTTTCTAGATGTCAGTGAGTAACAAGTTGTCTTTTCATAGATTTTTTTTCAATGAAATCACACTGGTGATGATGCAAGAGCCAAGTTTTTGAACCTGAGTAAGCAGATTTCTAATGCAATTTATGCTGGTCCTGCCACTCTTGGCTGCTTGGTAAAGTCATTGTTATTAAAATCAATGTTCTCAACCTTCTAACCCTTGTAGACCCTCCAGAATTTTCCTAGAGAGTTATAAACCACTCTCATAAAGACTTTAACCTCTTGCCAATACAGTTGCTTCTTTGAGTTGCCTCTCTCATGAACCACACCTCAAAAACCACCATGTGGACTCCTTGGCTGGTTATGTCAGGCCAGGGCTGTGGGAGATGAAGATCAGCAGCTGGATTCAAATTTTATTGCCTCACACTTATAGATCATCAACTGAGAAGCCAAGGAGGAAAAAACACCCCAATTTATATGACTGCATAAAGTCCAAGCAGCAAAGTTCAGCAAAAGCAAACGTGTCATTGAGCTGTTCAGGCTACAAGATCACATAATTGATTAATAGTTATTAGGAAAACAAGCCTAGAGCTTCCAGATCTGCTTTTCTTTTCATTCTCCTGCTTATAGGTCCATCTGATGTGTATGTTTTGTTTCCCTTTGTGCTGAAGAAACCAGCTAACTCTTCCTAGAGTCTTACAAAATCTCTATGTTCTCATTTCTTGCTATCCCACTGAAGTGATGAATTGCAGAGGTGGCAACGTTGTGACTGCTGTGGTGCCAGCAAAGGGCACCTACCAAGTGTGGAAGTTTATATCCTGCTAAGAAGGGATAAATTCACACAGAAGGATGTGGCCATACCAGCTTTGTCACCAGTACAGGGCCAGGATGAAGACCAGCCAGTTTTTTCCTCTGTTACCAAGTGGCCAGTCTGAATCTGGGCAAACATGACAAACTGACTTGTCCTGGGATCCTGCCCAGTCTGGTCTTTGGACCAGTTGGTGGATACCACATCCCTGGTTGCACAGGGTTCTGAGCAACCTGATCTAGCTGAAGATGTCCCTGCAGGGGGGTTAGACTGGGTAAGCTTTGAAGATCCATTCCAACCCAAACCATCCTATGGTTCTATGTTGTTGGCATGACCCAGGAATGACTGGACATGTTCCCCTCTGTGCATGCAGTGGGATTCAGGTTAGTCGATGGCAACAAGACTGTTTTTGTTGTTTTCTTAAAAAACCATCAACTAAATTCAGCTCTAGCACCTATGGACTATGTATATAACAACCATAACCAAGTTAATCACTAGGATAACACATCAACACTCTGCAAAGACCATGGATGAAAGCTCTTGACACTCAGCTGACAGACCAGGAAAGTACAATTTCCTTTAGACAATCAAAATTTCGTTGAGAACTAATGTACAGTGGTAAGGACTAACCCATGCAACTAAAAGCAGTGCAATAAAACAGTCCAGCCAGAGCTCAATGAAATAAAGATGAGCTGAGCTGCAGCTCCTCGTTTTTTTGCTAGAGGCTTCTGGGTTTCAGAAATAGGACTTCATCTAGTGAACAATCAACTTTCTTCTGCTTGAATTTTAGATTAAATTTAATCAATTAATAGAGTTTCTTTCTTCTTCTTTCTTTCTTTTTACTTCTTGCCAAGGAGCAACTGGGTGGAATTTTACGTGGAGTCCCCAAGCTATCTTTTTAATTCTTTGAGAAACAGAGAAAATAAGTAGATACGGTCAGGTTTTAATTGTTAACTAACACTTTTTAAAAGCACAAAACCGACTGCATGTGAGGTATTTCATCTCTTCCATAAGAAAGCATGCCATTTCTTATCCTGAGGCTCAATATACTTGGACTGGTCACTTCTGAGAGCAGCCAGAGGAGAAGGTTGCGTGGTTACAATAATTGCTTTTTGCTGCAGTCAGGAACCGAAGCTGGCAGCTGAGCATCTTTAACTTTTCATTTAAAGTGCAGATGAAACTCTTCCTGCAAGCACGGGCACACCTCATATTCATTCTTTAATCTGAACAATGTCTCCTGTTTCTTTGAACTCTGCTATGAGAAGGACAGAAAATGTTCTCTGTGCAGGGATAATGGCTCCTGGGGATGGAGAAACCCACACGCTGCCAAGCTCTTTGCCAGCAGGGGTGAGGGACACGTTTGATTTCTCCTCTCTCATCCTTCACGTGTGGGATGCCCCATAATAACCTTTCTGACTCCTCCTCAGAGCCTCCTTTATCTGTGATTTCCCTGCTGGTGGTCTTCTCCAACCCACCAGGAGGGACAGCCATCCCTGTGGCTTTCCTCATCTCCTCTTCAACCCATAGCTATCAAATCTGGGGCCTCAAAAAGGCAGGAGCATGGTTTCCATGTAGAAAAGTGTTTGATGCAAGGCTAGCCTGGAAACATTTGGCAGAGCTCAGAGATTGAATCAGAGCAGGGTCAAACGATTTTTGCTCCAGATGAGGCTTTTGGAGCTTTTCTCTTGTGCCACACAACTTCAAGTCAGCCTTGGGACTCAGGTGCCTAATGGGATTGGGATAACATTACAAAGCCATCACTTCCTAGTATGGTTGTGAAGATCATTTCTGGCTGCAAAACAGAGGTATTTCTTTTTTTTTTTGGGGGGAGCATTACATGAGATTTGGTTTTCCTACAATTCAGCTGTCTGTGGTCTAGCTGTGTGCTGCTTGGCATGCCCATTTCTTGGCATGACATTGCAGCAACACACCACAGAGATCAAGGAGAGGAAAAAAAAACATCAGTTCAACCTGTTCTTACTTCAAAGATATGTGAAGCTTCTTATTTTCCTTTGATTGGCTCACTCTGCTTTGGGTGCATTTGGCCCTGACTGTGAGGATTATGTCGAATGCTTTTTTACAGGGGGTTTTTGGTTTGGAAGGAAACCCAGAGGCTCAGTCTGTAGTAATTGTAAAGATGTCCATGCAGGAAGATGGATGCTTTCAATTCAGTTGCTCTGAATTTTTCATATTCTCCTTGCACTGCTTCAGGTGCATGTATGGAAGGTTTTTTTCCCCACTGGAATTTTGGTGCCAATGTGATAAGAATGTAAGGACCGATCATATTCACTTTCCTCATCGTTTATTTATAACCACTTAATTAAGTTATTATGAAGTCATCTTTTTTTTTCCTTATTGTCCATGCAATTATTTTTTTTAGCCTTTCCTTCATAACCAGGACCTCTGCCATACTGCTACTCTCCTAAAACTGCTCTTTTTTTTAAAAGACATTCTATTACCTGCTCTGCGTTGACCAATTCAAAGCTCACCCTTGGTAAAGCTGCACCAGAGCCAAGCTTCCTATTTTTTTATTAAATTTATTTATATTCAGTTCCTCTGGCAATATACACAAACAACCTGCTGTATTTTTTTTGTTGCTTCTTTATTATATGTTGCAAGGCAAAAAAAATGGCTTTTATCTTTTGTTATCACTTTCTTTTCTTGTATATCTCTTACCTGTTCCAAATTTCCCTTCAAGACCTTCTCTCCCAAGACCTTTTTTCCTTTAATTATTGCCACTTATTGGTCCAGTAGTCATGAAGTACACAGCAAAGCTTCTGACAGAAGGCTGACATCTCCACTGCCAACAAAAAGCTGTCCTGGGAGTGGCAGAAACCACACGTGGACTGGATACAGCAGCAGCAGTTTTGCTTCTCTGGACTCGCTCTCCCACATGGCAAAACATCATCCAGCTGCTAAAGGGGATCCAAAAGAAACACCTGAGCTCCTAAGAGAAGAAAGAATAGGAGAGTTGACATGTCACTATGTATTTTAATGCTTAATTTATCCTGAATAGTACTTCTCAGTCGTTAAGAAATATTTTGGGGGTTTATGGCTAATATTCAAGGTTTTTCTCCTTTCCATTATACTTTATTTACCCAAAAGGAAAGACTTCCCTGTAGATTTTTCAGATCTCCTCCATTCATTTACACTCTGTTACATCATTCCCTTCTAAACAAATGTGACTTCTATTTTAATAACTTGCCCATCTGAGGTCAGATTAAGTCATTCATCAGCTTACATTCTGTCTGGCAAAACCACCCTGCTTCTTAAAATATTTGCTTAATACTGCAGCGAGAGAAGGTTCATAATCCTCAGGCCTCAGCTGTGAAATATTAATAATAGAAATCACTTTGCAAGAGGTGAAAGCTTTTTTAACTCAACGAGGTCTCACAAGAACATCAGAAATTAGAAAGAAATTTGGACGCTCTAAAACTGACAAAACCCAGCAACCTGCAGGGATCTTTCATCCTGCAAACCATTCACTATTCATCCACCTACAAGGAAATGGAGTAATAATAAATGTCTTCCAAATCAAGTGTTTAAACCTTTAAAGTGTAGAAGACATAAAGTCATTTCCTCTTTCCTCATTTGGAAGTTCTGTCTGGGTTGGAAAGCTGCAGTGAGACACCTCAGACTGAGAATCAAAACACCATGTACCCATAATATTTAATATTATATAATGTCAATCAGTGTGTATTCTGTTTATTTTTCCCTAAATCTCCAATTTTCTCCTCAGCCTTGAGCTGTCACAGGTTTTTACCTCTCCACATCTTCTCGATGTTAAATCCCTAAAGGTGATGGGACAATAAGTTAACACTTGACTTTGAAAGTCTTTGCTTGATACTAATGATACTAAATCACTTTTTTCATTGAAAAGATACAAATATGTAGAGAAAAATACACTTGATACAAATATTTAGTGAAAAATACACTTGATATCAATATCTAACATTGTGAAATACTGGAAATCAGATGCTGATTAGGCAGCAAATGTCTAAATCATTCTTTTAGTACAAATGTGTTTGCACCAGGTTCCTACAAAATGTATTTGTTGGTAATATAGTTTTTCTGAAGAGCTTTACAGTTTAGAGGAAGGCAGTTTAGAATTCCTCCTAGGAACACTGAGGTCCTCTGCATGGTGGAGTTACTCCCTGTGCTTGGGTGAGCTACTTCTGCTTCATGGTCTTCTGAGTGCTTGGTGCTTGCCCAAGTACTTCATCACTTTTGGTCTAGAGTGCCGTGGACTCCAAAGCCACCAGTGGGACCTTGGTGCAGGTGTGATCTACCTGCTGTTGTTCACAGCATCTGGTGAAAGTTTGAGGGCTCTCCATTGATCTCAGCTGCATGTCTGAAGAAGAGTAATGAAGCTGGTGAAGGGTCTAGAATCAAAGTCTTATGAGCAGCAGCTGAGGGAGCTGGGGGTGCTGAGCCTGGAGCAAAGGAGGCTCAGGGGAGACCTTCTGGCTCTCTACAACTCCCTGACAGGAGGTTGGAGCAAGTGGGGAGTCATTCTCTCAAGGAACAAGTGATAGGGCAAGAGGAAATGGCCTCGAGTTGTGCCAGGGGAAGCTGAGGTTGGAAGTGAGGAACAATTTCTTCTCCAAAAGGGTTGTCAAGCCCTGGACCAGGCTGCCCAGGGCAGTGGTGGAGTCCCTATCCCTGGAGGGGTTTCAAAGCTGTGGAGATGTGGTGCTGATGGACATGGGTTACTGGTGCCCTGGCAGTGCTGGGGGAGCAGTTGGACTTGGTGATCTTAGAGTTCTTTTGTTTTTTTTGAAAAGACCTTTATGTGTCTTTACATGGGTCAAACTTTTAACTCAACTCCACACTTGCCTGGTCTTCTGGGCTCCCAGAGCACCATGCAAACATGCTATCCAAAAAATACCCCAAACCTTCTGCATGCTGCCAGCTGGCCAGAAGCTGACACCATCCTTACGGTCCACCTAGGCAAGGATGGACCATCATCTGGGGAGCTACACCCAAGAGCACAGTTGGAAAGCCATGGGAAGGTTGACTTGTGGGTCCTTTGGGTTTGCAGGCCTCAATGGCACTCATTAAAAGTTCTTGCTGTGAAATGCTGTTTTCTCCCTCATTCCAAATTCTCTGCATTAATAATTAGTCACTCCTTTTGGAAGCTATTTATAGAAAGTATTGCTCTTGTGTCACTTCATGGCAGACAAGCCAGAAAGAAAGGACTGTACAGATGTGTGCAGAGAGGAGATCTGTTTAACATTCTGCTGAGAGCTACAACATCTTCTCTGCAGCCAAGGGGCAGAGGAAAACCCTTCCTCCTCCCAAAACCACCATGCTGCCCAGCAGCAAAACGAGTGACACTGGCTGCACCTAAAAATGGGAAGGTAAATCTCCTCCCAGGGCTTTCAGTGGTGGGTGGGAGAAGCTCTCCATCCCCTCCTCACTCTGCAAACCTGCAGAAGGCTTCATTTCCCAGCCCTGCCAGTCTGGGCTCTTTCTTTAAGTCCATATGTGCACGTTGAAATTAAACCCACAGCATTGAATTGGTTAAACTCATGCCAGGGAAAGCTCAAGGAAAGGGGTTGGGTTCAGCCCCTGGGAAGGGAGAGGAGTGGGAGAATTGGGGGAGCTGGCAGTAGCCTGGATTGGGGATAGAAAACTTTAGTTTTAGATGGTGGGATCACAGCACTGAGTCCTTTGGGGAAAGGGGGACTGCAGAAGAAAGAGGGGCTGCAGAAAGCTGCATCCAGCAGGGCTAGCAGTGAGAGGAGGAGGAGGATGGGCACATGGGCCCACCTGTGTCATTGCCAAGCAAGCTGAAAAGTACTCCAGAATGGGATTTTTTTTCTTATTTAATTTTTTTATTTCCCTCTCTATAGCATATCAACAAGACAGCTGCAATGCAAGCTGCTGGTTGTGTAAGGAAGGTGTTAGCAAGGAGCAGGGTGTGCTCAGGAATTGTTGCTGTTGGAAGCAGCAATCCCCAAGCAGGGTCCAGGGGACCTGTGGCAGGGCAGGGGCTCAGCTCCTGCTCCTCATACAGCATCCTCCCTGCTGGGACCAGGCTGGAAATCAGCATCTTAACAGCCTTTCAGAAAGCCATCATTTGTCCCTTGGAAAACAAGGCATTCATCCTAACTCCTGTCCTCCAGACAGAGCATGATGGATCCCCAGCACTGGATAAGGCTTGTAAACACAAATATAACAAAAAACCCCAGTGAAGCTGATACTCTCCATGTCTGTGCTACCTCTGCCATCCCTCTCCAAGCCTCTCCTGGTTCTTCTTCTTTCCTTTGTCCCCAGGAAACAAATGCTTTTCATTCAGCCCTGGAAAAAGCAAAGATGCTTCCAGAGCAGCAACCTCTGTGCCTCCTCCTAGGCACAGTCCCATAGAACCAAGAGGGAAAAAAAAAGAGTTTGATGATAATAAGTAATTATAATTAGCACGTATTTAGTGCTTTCCATTTTCAAAGCACTGCACAAATATTAGCTAATGAATATTTGGTAAGCAAACAGATTTCTAGCTTCTCAAAGGATTATTATAAAGGATGAGGAAAATATTTTACAATATTTGGCTGACTTTTTCTCATTCCTGCATTTACAAGGTTATTAGGCTTTGCTACACCTATAACTTAATCATTGTGAGCCATTTTGTTTGTTACTCTTAAAGTATTTAAACATTGATACTTTTAATTAGAATTTAAGGGTCTGGGGTGTGTAGAAATAAGCTCTTAAAAGCCTTTTTAAAAGAAAACACTGTGCAGGCAATGTGGGCAAACATAAATGTTGTGTTGGCAAACATTTTGCCCCCACATTTCTCCCTGTTTTAGTGCACTAGAAAACAACCAGCCTTAGGTTTAGACTCTGAGACCTAAACTCATTGATCCTCCCTAGCCATGCTCATGTTCCCATGTTAGAATAACCCAATTTCATCTTATCTACATGTTTTGCCTGAAGCTGACCCCAAGATTTTCAATCTATTCCATATCTGGCAACTTTGAGGATTCCCACAGGACACTGATGCTGAGCAGCCATTTAGGATAAGAGGTTTAGTTAGGAGACCACCCATGGGATGGTTCCTCTGTGCTTCCTGCTGGGAAGCTGCAAAAAAGTGGAATGTGTGTATTCTGAACAGGTATTTGAGGTTATTTTGCTCCAGATGAGGTTTGTGTGCACCATTCCCTGGTTGCCCAGAGAGGTGGTCACTGCCCCATCCCTGGAACTATTTCAGGTGAGTTTGGATGGGGCTCTGAGCACCCTGCTCTAGTTGAACATGTCCCTGCTCACTCGAGGAGGGTTGGAACTAGATGACCTTTAGATGATCCTTCCAAACCAAACCATCCTATGATTCTAGGTAACAGAAACCCAATTAATGCCATCATAGACAACACCCTGTAGGAAACACTTCGTTGAAACTGCAGAGGTGATGTCATTGATGGTGTGAGCTGCTGTCTCCTCCAGGAACTCAGGTTAACTCCTTGGCAGGAATCCTACCAGCTAAAACAAACCAGAAAATACTTTTCCTTCTCAGCCATCCCAGTGACACAACAAATACTGGGTCAGAAGTTTCTTACCATGGATGGAATTTTTTGTGCTTCCCAGTATTGATAACACAGACACAGTTCCCTGCACCAGAACCTGTCAGAAGATCTCATCACTCTTTGAAGTTCAACCACCCCAATCCTCACCAAGCTGAAACTTCCAATTTAAAAGCTCTGATGTATATAGTCTAGCTCTTCTAACGAGCTTTTCTTGATGGCTGTAATTGGTCTCTTCTTTCCTTGTTTTGCCCTTCACTTTGAGGTTTTGATTCATTCCCTTGTGCAGATTCCCTTCCACGCCACGACAAACAATTTCATACCAATGATTCCTCTGTTTCATTTGTCTCCAAGTTGACTTTTTTTAAGCTAGGCCCACTCTTATCTCATCGTAATCCATTTTCTACTTTCTAAATGTCCATGGTTTTGGCACTTATACACCAAGCTCTCTTCCCATGACATGATTAAAGTATTCAGCTTGCTCTCTTCCTTCCTCCACCTTGTCTGCTTCAGTTTGTGCTTTGAGCAGTAGCTGGGCAGTGTATATAACTCCCTTCTTAAATTCTGCAGATTATATGTGATCTCTATATTAAGTTTCTCTTCCAATTGCCTCTGCTCTGCTATTCTTGCACGCCATGCACTCAGCATCTGCTTCTGCCATTGCCTCTGAAAGCAGAAGTGATTTCTCCTGCCAATTTTCCACTTCCCAAAAAGAAACTGTTCTTTCAAGGCTTGATCTTGTTGTGTGCTTTAAAGTCAGTAGTAATATAGTGTACACGGCGTGTTACTGAGCTGGGGATAAAACAAGAGACACAGACAGAGCAGCCAAAATATTTAATAACAAACTCTAATAGGGGAATAGAATGTTTCTTGAAATGACACCAAGCTCTACCAAGAGGCAACCAGGACCTCAGGCACTCACAAAAGGGTGTTGGACGTGGAGCCAGACACAGGGACAGAGCTGATTTTCTGACATTTTCAAATAGTTCTTTCTGGTTGACCAGAATTTTACTTATTTCTAATTACCAGTGTGCAGAGAAGTAATTTTTCCACTTATTTTTGATAGGAAACCTGTCTTAAGCTCCTGGGGGGGTTGATGTTTTAGGAAGTTCACTTCAATTTCTTCTATCTCTGCTTCCCATGTCATAGTTTAGCATCTATTTATAGTATAAACCTCTCAGGCTGGGCCAGCCTCTCATTATCAGGGGGAAAAATAGAGAATATATTGTTATTTATGTTAGCTGGTAACAATTTCTAAAGACTATGCACATGTAGGGTGGAAACTGATTTTCTCTCTGGCTAGTCCTTACATTTAAGGTTTTCCTAGTAGCAAAGTTTATTCAGTGCCTGGTGTAATGAATCCTCATTTTGATGTAAAGACTTTCAGGCTCTGCACTCAAGCAACTAATCTGACACAAACAGCTGATGGGGATAGACCTGAACAGAGAAGAAAATGTAACAAACCAAAAATCAGCAGAAAAAGCAGGAAAAATCAAACTAAATAGTGTTTGGGGGTTCTGTTGTTGTTTTAAAAACACTGACTAGTAATTTCCACTTCCATTGCTGTTGTTTCTCCTCTACTTCTCTGGATGTCTTCAATACCCATGTGACACAAACAGGTAATCCAAATTAAGGATTATCTCACTGGTATTTCCAGTTAATAAGAAATAGAAAGTGCAATCAACACCTACTCAAAAGTCAGTTTTCTGACTTATTTTTGGAGGTCTATCTAATCTTGAGGAACTTTCTCAGGAGCTGGGGACTTCCAATGCAATGTCCACAGCTTTGTGCCCCCACCCACCCCACCTGGCCATGCAGGATGACAGTTTGCTGCATTATTCCTTGGAACAGGCCACAAAAGAATGTGCTCAAAGGTTTAAGAGATAAAATATAGGAAGAAAATAACATATAAGTAACAGTATATATAAGTAACAGGTTTCATTCCTTCTGCAAAGAGTCAGGTTCAGCCTTTTGCCTTTAAAAATATCTTATAAAAAGGCAAACCTGATCCCTGCTGAAAAGGTACTGAACTGTTTAGGTGGTGTAGGTATCATCAGGCTGCTTCTCAGCAGGGAGCCCTGATTCATCAGCATCAGGGTTTCCCCAAAGCTTTCTGCCTGCACCTTCTAACTCAGCTTGGCAGGGACATTGTCAGAGAATAAAAGACTCCTTCCTCATGTCAAAGGACTGGCATTCATCAAAATGATAATACTTTTTACCTAGAGCACCTTTTAGATGAGGTTCATGAAGCCTGTAAAGAAGATGATGATAAAGAGAAAAGCATTGCAAGATTTTTTTTTATTATTATTATATTTTTGGCACTAAAACTGCTACTACATGAAATGGGAGATTTTTCTTTTCTAAGTTTCCTTTGGCTTTTACTTTATAAATATTCCTTGGCTAAGTCAGTGAACTTGTTTTCACAGAAAGCATAATCCAAAGCCTGTTAAGGTCAACAGAAAGCTTCTTATTAATTTCAGCAGGCTTTGGAGAGAGCTCCAAGTGCAAAACTGCTCACTGAATCAAAAAGTTTTTGTATTGCAGAAGCGAGATTCACACCTTGTGGGATCAAGTACTCCAAGAGGAGGGTAGTCTAAAATCCAGTAAATCTTCCAGGAGTGTTTCCACTGATGGTTATAGGCTCAGGATCAAGCCTGTTGTATCCAGCCTGCAAAATTGAAGGGGTTCTCTGACCAGAGCTGGGCACTGCACTTCATACTTTCATCTTCAGGGGAAACTAGAAAACATGGGATGCCCTAAAAAGGGGCTTTCTACCCCTCCAGACTGAACTGATTTATTTTAAGAGGAACCAAGACTAAAGCAGTTGTTGCATCCCTACAGATCCCCTCCAGATCTCCAAGCCATCATCACCATTGATATGTAGAGTCTTTTCCTTGAGGCACGGGGTGTCTAGGTGGTTGTGACATGATGACATGGTCAGTTTTCCCATTTCCTCCCCTAATCACCTCCTGTTCCTTTGCTTTACTACCTAATGCTACTGCCTTGTTCCATTTCTCCTTCCATTTGTCACTTCATGCCTCCTGTTTCAATCAACCCAAATCCTCTTCACACCTCGACTCAGCCCCAGCATCAGCTGGAAAAGGTCCCTCCAAAAATCAAGACAGGCTTGTCACATTCTCACTTCATCATTGTTGGGGTTTAGAATATATTTAGGTTAAAGTGTGGGACTCAACTAAGCTGGACTTTGAGCCAACAAAATGAGTTTGGAAGGTCTATTTCTCTCTTGTCAAGGAAGAAAACCCCTCTTGTTAACTTCAGAAGCATCAGAAGATGAAGTAGCAGCAAGTTTTCCACGTAGTCCATTGACAGAGTAGCCTATTAAGTCACTTTATACCCTAGAATATGTTTGAATATCTAATTTGCCTATAAAAGCTAAATTATCTAAACGCCAATAAGTGATCAATAACACCATTGTTTCTTTTAATTAAGTTTTTATTTTCATTTTTTTTAAGCTGCTATTTAAAAAAAAAAAAAGTTTCAGCACAAAATTAGCCCTTTGATTAATTGGAAATGTTTAATAGCATCTATTTCCACTAGAAAACCTTCTGATTTGGGAGGGGTTTTGATGAATAATGTGAGGATAACATGAAAGGATGCTTAAACTCTCCAAGGGAAGTGAAGCTCTTTTGATTTCACTTTTTAAATAAGTTTCCCCATATTTCCTTTCAGTTTTACTTGCTGTTGATGTTTTAGTAAATTTTTTTTTATCACGATGATGACTTTTCTCTGCTTCAGACATTAGTTCCTAAACCAATTTGTTTTTATAGGAGCAAAACTTCAGGCTCTGAGCTCCCAGCCAAGCTCACTCCTAAGTTGATTTGCATGCAAGAGAAGTTCTTCCATCATCCTTCACTGGTAAAAGCATCAGAGGAGAAACAGCTCCTGGAAAACCTCTGCAGCTTGGGTAGTGCCAAAGTGAGCAGGGGCTGGGGGTTGGGTTGGATCCTCTCCCTTAGCCAGAAATCATCTTTCCATGCTTTGTGTCCCCAGATAAACTAACCTGTTTGCAGCCCAACACAGCCCAGTCCTCCTCATCAACATGTTCCTTCTTGCATGGCCAAGATAACGAGATCTTGGACCTTCTAAATGAACTGAGATAGCAGCAAAAGTTTAGAGGGCAGCAAAAGGTTTTCATGGGCAAATGCCTGATTTGCATTTTCGAAGTTCATCTTCTGCCCTCGGGTTATCTGCTCGGGCCAGGTTGAAGTCACAAATTAAAAGGGGCAGTCAGTGAATTCCAAGATGTGCAGCATGGTCAATAATCTCCCTGTGGGTCACACTTCTGGTCTTAAAATCCCCTCCCTGGACTTAAAGTCAGTCCAATTCTCCATAAAACTGGGAGTTAAATTTTTACACCCCATCCCCACTGTGACCAGGTTTTAATACTCACCCACTCTATCCTAAAATGGCACAACCTTCAAGTGGCAATATTATGAAAACTGATATAAATGTCTATTAGATTAAACTCCCTTAAATACAGAGCTGTTTACTTTTAATTAGCTGCCTCTGTATGCTTCCCCATGTTTGCCAAGGCACAGAGTGCAACGTCTGTGAAGGTTTGGGGAAAAAAAGGGTGTGAAAATGAATAAAAGACACAATTACTCACACTGAAGATAGATCTCTACCCCAGTTGATCTTCAGAGCACAGCCCCAGGTCCTGCCCGTGAGGTCCCTGTGCTCACCCTGCCCTCCCCTTGGTGTGGGGAAGAGGAAGGGCTCTGCTTCCCCACTCTTCCTCACTCTACAGCTTTCAAGGAGGTCCCTTCCAGCCCAGGCATTTGATGATTCTATGATGATTCTATGAATGTAGGCTTACTAGCAGAAGTAATAAGTTCTAAACTTTGTGCTCATCCTTCCTGGAGATAGAAAAATTGCTTTGAAGTGGATAATGGAGAAGAAAGAACACTAAAGGAACCAGAATATTAAGTGTGCAACATTCTCTTCCTTAAAAAACAACTGGGGACCACCAGGGTTGGTGAGCATATAGCTAGTCTGTGGTTTATCCTACAAACCTTGTCCTCCAGAGGGAAAAAGCTTGTTCCAGACTTGTCTAGATGATCTTTTGAGTGTTTCTTGGCTTCCTACAGCAAATCATGGTAAAGCCTTGCAAAACTCAACTCAGATTGCTAAGAGATCAGCAGGGAGAGCTTCTGGGTGAGGTAGATAGAGGCTTATAGAATGGTTTGGGTTGGAAGGCACCTTAAAGATCATCCAGTTCCAACCAGGAACACCTCCCACTAAACCTGGTTGTACAAGTTCCTATCCAACCTGGTCTTGAACACCTCCAGTGATGGAGCATCCACAACTTCCCTGGGCAACTCGTGCCAGTGTCTCACCACTCCCACAGTCAAGGACTTCTTCCTTTAATCTGAATCTCCTCTATTCTGCATTTCCCCCACTTCTAAGTAACTCAGGAAAACCCAAATTATCTGCTCTGTCACATATAGCATCTCTCACTCTCTAAAGTGAGATAACCACACAGACCCTGAACAAAAATATTTTCAAATATTATTTTTTTTAATCATTTTCCTTAATACAACTTAGAACCAGAGAGATTTATTACTTCATCCACTTTGTCACTGAAGCTTCTCCTGAAGCTCTTCTGACTTTTCCATTTCTCCTCCCAAACCAACCTGCCACTGGGCAGCAACTGGAAATCACCAGATCAAGTGCAATAAAGTGAAATGCAGTGCTGCTTTTAGGGGAAAACAAGGATAAAAGCTTTCCAAACCAGCAGGCTGGTGCTGCAGTGGATGAACACTGGCATTTGGCACTTGGTAATAGGTGAGGAGCCTCCAAATTTATTGTAGGCTTAATGCAGTTTTACAGCCTATCTTCAAAACATTTACACAGACAGTAAAAGATGATAGATATTTGCAGAGCATTCCTCTTCCCCAGCAGTTTCCCTTGCAGGAACACTACACAAGCAGCAGTGATTCGAAATATATTATTGATGTCTCTTTGAAGATCTATTATATGATACCTCATGTTTATTGCTATTATGCAACTGGCTTCTAAGTGTCCTCTTCTGTAGGAGGCAGAGCTGGGAAGATATGATCAGTATTATTATTATTATTATCTGTATTGCAGTGAGAGAGGCAAGCCCAGCAGGGCACCATTGATTTAGACACCAAACAAAAACACAGGGTGACAAAGTAGCTGCTCTTTACATTTTACCTTTTAAATAAACCAGGAAAACAAGACCAGAAGGAAAGAGATACAGTCTATAAACAATACAAGGGGATGAAGTGCACAGATAGATGTGTGTCTGCACCAGTAGAGTTAATGAGATCCATACTTTGCATTTAATGGTAGTGTCTCCATTGACTTCATGATGGAAAGCTGGAGAGGTGAATGAAGAGCTAGATAATTAGATGCCAATACAGAAATCCTGATTGGGAAGGTGGGCAGAGTTATGGGCAGGTCAACTCTTTTATTACTGCTGCACCTTGAATGTTTTGCTGTCCCTTATATGTTTCCCCAAAGCTCTTTCCATACACAACATATTTTATGGATGATGTAGCTCAGACCATTTTCTTTGCATACTCACTCTGCTCTTATTTATTCTCTCTAACACTGCTAACATCTCGAAAGCTAAGAAGAGGATCAAAGTTCCACTGAAAAGCACAATAGATTTTCTGTTAGCCTTGATTTAAAGAGAGGTCTGGGATGTTTCAATAGCCAAGGTGAACCCTGGGCACGGCGTTACCTTAGCAGGGAATGTCCTGTTGGACATTTGCTGGTAAAAGATAACAACAGAGTGTAAATGCAACAGTATCTTTAATCAGAAAATGAGCTGGCAAAAGCAATAAGCAGGAGAATGACCTGAAACGTTTAAAGAGAGCAGCTGGAGCAGAGGCCCTTGGCTTTGGATGGGATAAACTCTAAATTCTTCTTTAGTGAGGAAACTCTAAGGGAAAGGATCAGTGGTCTTGTAAAGCCAACAGACAAAACGACTTCTAGGAGCTGTCCAGATTTTCTTACTCATTCAGGAGAGTTCTGCATGCCCACAAACCCTAACTCTGCTTCTCAGCTCTTGGCAATTTGTTCAGTAGTTCTCAATTCAGGGAATTTTCAACACTTTTTCAGGTCCAATAGTAACTTCCAGCACCTTGAAGTGCTAGAGAGAGAAACTTTCACTCTAGCAATTAAACCAGCAACCCAACCTATAAGAAGCTGAGTGCTGTAAATTAGGCAAGTTCCTAAAAGAATAACAGCAGGTTTGTGTCTTGTCTGCACCTGCAGCACTGCAAAGATGTGTTTAGCATGGGGCATCCTCAGCTTTCATGGGGAGCTCTGCTCAGTCTGGATATATATGTATTATCCTATTAGATTGGGGAATAGATGTTGTGTTTCTGTGTAGAAACACAATTTCTAGTTTTCTGCTGCTTTGTGCAGTGCAGTCCACGCTAAGACAGGTTGGAGCTCTTCCTCAGGCTTCCCACATCATCTCCCCACTCTACTGCCTTTAGAGTTCTGCTTTTATTTTTAGCATTTCAAAGCCCAGCCTCTAAAAAAAACACAGAAATCCCAAAATGCAGCTCAGCTATTAGGTTCCCAGGCATAGATTAATCATACCTATATATAACATGAAGCAGGGAAGTGTGGGATCATATGATGCTCTGTGTTACAATCCAAAAGCCCTTCATTTTGTGATTCCTCCTTTCATGGCATTCTGTAGACTCCTTCATGGCTTTAGGACCAGCACCAAACATCTGCAATCTTTGTGTATTCTTATTCTAATTACTTCTAACAGGTAACAGTTGAAATATTGTTTTAAGTGGGGCTGATTCTCTGTTCAGAGCTGTTCAAGCTGCATGGCTCTAGGACTGATAGCTGCACACTGATAGTGTGGCAGGAGCTGTTGATAACAATGCATTTGTGTTTCAGTTTTGGCTAAGAGTTGTCAGAATACTGGTGAATTTCCAGTTATTTACAGAAAATTAGTTTTCAGATGGAGCAATCATGTCCCGGAGCTTTGGGGTCCAGGTAATCACTTGGAATCTAATTCAGGAATGGCCTCAGCCATATGCTTAATAAATATATGGATGCTGGAGATTATGACTGCAAGGTGAGACTTTAGAATTGTCACCATCCAAGGAGTTAAAATTCAATCTGGTTAGATGCATTTTCAGGGTGGAATCTATAAGCTTGCAACTGCTTGTGTGCAAATATGTTTGTGCATCTGTAATTCTTTCCCAGATTAGATCTGATTTTTTTTGGCATGCCTTTACTATTCATCTACTATTTTTAGCTCTCTGGGTGTTGTAGTAATAGGAATCCATTTCAAGTATGATGTTAAAAATGAAATGATGCCTTAGCCACCATCTAAGTTCATTATTTTTTTGCTAATAGCTAAGACTTTTTGAAAAACTATTTAATGTTCAGTGATGGAGCAGATGGAGCTGGGAGCTGTGAATGTTTTTCGACGTGATAATGTCCTTTGGTTCTGGCTGATGGTGTTGCTTTGTTTCTTCATTTTCCTCCTTAAACAATACTCAGGCTGGAAAAAATAAGAACTTTGGTATTTTTTGAGAATTTCAAGTTCACAGGCAGGCTAAGGATTATTCAGGGACAAGTGGAGGGAATTACTGGATTCTCAGATGCCAGACTGTTTCAGTCAATGTCTTTGCCTGCTCAATACTTAGCAAAAATCAAGCTTTCAATTAAAAAATGGGTGAAATATATTCTGCCTCTAACCATGAGGAGGAATTAAGGCAGAGGGTGCCAGCATAAGGGATGTCCCAGCCCTCTCCTTGTTAATGAGAAATATCCACGTGCTCCTGTTTGAACTTTCAGAGATATTTTTAAATACTTTTCAAAGTATTTGTGTGAAGTCTCCTGTCTGTGGCTGAGAGGACACAGCCCAGGGAATGCCACCTAACCAACGTGCTGGCTGCTCCTCACAACAGTTTATTCTGCTAATCAATACAGCAATTAATAATGGAATTAATATTGCAACTGGCTCGCAATACTGTGCTAGAAAATTAAGAAACATCAGCTACACTTCCATCAAATACATTTTAATGGGGTAAAACCAAGCAAAAAAACAGGATCCCATTTTTGGGTAACAGAACAGTGCAGTAGAATGAAGGGCTGGGGAAATTTTAAATCACCATTTGTGTCCAGGAGACAATCTTCCTCTGCAGACTTCATCACCTGTCAACTGGTTGACAGTTCTGGGAAGCTCCTGGATTACTCTTCAACATAATTTCTTGTAAGGTTGTTTCTAAGGAGTAGCAGCTAACAGGAGCATTTTGAAAGCTCATGTTGCTTTACAAGTAGATTTTCTGGTTGGTCCAACTTCCTCTTGTTGATGAGTCTAGGTGGTTTTGCCAATTCCATCTTAAACCAGAAAATTTTATCAAGGAAATGAATGAGATTCACCTAACTTGATTTTTATTTCAAATAAAGGGGACTGTGTTTGCCAGAATGTGATAACTTTGCCAATTTTTTTGCCTCTTTTGTAATCCTGGTCATATCTATAGTCTATAGTATCTACTGGGGCTCTAAACGATGGGATAAATGAAATCCAAATTAAAAATATTTATAGAAGAGATGCAAAAATACTGTTCATTATAAGTCTCTGATCTAAGGTACAACCACATAGATACTTCTGCCACCTCTTCCCACAAGAACCTTCTATAGAGACACATGACAGGCATTAATAAGCAGAGCTCTACATCCACTAATGAGCTGAGTTTCTTCATCCCATTACGTGGCTTTCAGAAACAAGAAACAAATTCTGAAAGACAAAACTTTAGTGTGAGGCTCAGTTTTAGGGCTAAACCCATGGATTATCTACCAGATGGCTTCTGGTTTAGTTTTATATTGCAAAGAAAACCTGTAGACAAATTTGTTTTTGTTTCTCCCCGTAGAAATTTTTGACTATTTAATTAAAGGCCTCATTGCCCCATCATTAAATTCAAAGAAGCATATCTAATGCAAGCACTTAAATGTAATGTCACTTATTAGTCTTTAATGAAGAGAAACTTACTCTTTCTCTAAAGAACAGCTGTAGAAATAGTGCCCATGTCACCCACAAAATTATATATTATGGAGAGTATTAATGTGATTTAACTAACCCCTTTTATTTTATGCTTTATAAATATATATTAAAAATATTTTGCCTAAAGAAAGGGAGCTATAAGAAGTCCATGTTCTGAGATTTTTCCATGAAAATGCCACAAAACAGTAATTAAATGCTCATCAGGTCAAAAAGTGAAAGTCCATGACACTCCTGTCTACATCCATACTTCAAGGTTGCATTTTTGATGTTTAGTTAGGTGATGTTATCACCTTCTTTTTCTTCTTTTTCCTTAAATTGATAAATTATTCAAAATAAAAGGCCTGAGCACTAAATCTCCCAGGGTGAAGAGATTATCAACAGTGGGATATTATCACCACCTCTCAGGCAGTTTGTGGATACCAGGATAGGAGGGGTAGATGTGAAACAAAGAGAAAATGTTGCAGTGCCCCCCTAGGAACAAACCCAAATACACTGAGGTGCTAATTTGTCTCTTTTTCCTGTAAGGAAGGGTAACTTGGTTATTTTAATTATGATGACTACCCAAATAAAGAGGTGTAAGGTGGAGTGATAGAACTTCATTCCATATGCACATCATTTCTCTCATATGCACAGCTTTTATTAATTTGATTTATTAACCTGATTTACCTGATATAATCCTGCCTATCCCTTTTTTACAAACTATATCTATCTGGTACCTATAGTATCAATATTACCTGGTGCATCCATGTTGGCTCTTTCTCCTTCTTTTTCCAGTTAAAAATTACCAAAAAAAAACTTTATAGCAGATAATACCCTGCCACTTCTCAGCTTCCTATCAAGCCCTGATCTCCTTCACAGCCCTAAGTCACCTAGAAACTGAGAAGAGCCAAAACAAATTCAATTTGTTGCCTTGAGTCATTCAAGCAGCTTCCAAAAGCATCGATGCACTTCTGGGTAGCCAGTGTCTGAGTCTGATTTCAACCTCAGAAAAGTGAAGAGCTGCTCCACCACAATGTCTGGATTGCTGCTGGTGAGAGGGGAAGGGAGATGAGCAGCTAAACCTCGTAGTAAAAATCTGCCCACTCATGGCTTGTTTGAGAACTGCTCCCTTCAGTCACCAAATTCCCTTTAATTAGGTGACCTCATACTCCTCTGGTACTTCTCCATATTTCATTCTGGGTTACAGTTTCTCTCGGGATGTGTAAAGGGCTGAATGAAAACCCCAGAAGGTTTTTTCCTCATTCCACAGCCCCCTTGTAGCTTATAAAATCCCCTGTGCCCTTCTCTCACTCCCTTTTCTGTATGCAAAGGGGAGAAGATGGTTCATGCTGGATCAGGTAGAAGATAAAGGGATCATTTATCCCCCAGTAAATGAGATATGAAAAAAAATATGTAATTATTTTTCTATGCCACCTGCAGCTCACTGCCCTGGCTCATTTTCTCCCTAGATGCTCCCATATCACCTCCCAGCAGCCAAAGCTGGGCAAGTGTTGGTCACCAGAGAGCAGCAATAGCTGGGAGGCAACCTCCAGGTCTGCAGCACAACACCCCAAATTGCTGGCAGAGGTCAGGACCCCAGGAGGACAGGCAGCTAGGGAAGCCCTGGGCTGGCTGGTGGGTGGGCTGCTGAGCCTGGGGCAGCCCTGAGCAGGGAAAACCCCTGGGAAATGCAGCAACTTGATTTTTCTGGGGTTATTTTTTTCAATAAAGTATGATCCCACATTCCAAACGATTTGATGCTCGCCGTTGCCTTGTGAAGAGCTTTGAGATTTATGAATGAAAGTATTAAATAAAGCTAGGAATACATCTTTTAAGATAGAGATCTACTTAGACCAATATGGAAATGAGATGGGAGAGTAGAAAATGTGACAGCTGAGTAGATAAATGTGGACGTGTGTTTTCATTTACAAAGCCCTCCAGTATAGGAGCTCTAATTATTTACTGCAGGGCAAGATTCTGGATTCCAAAGAGATATTTCACCAGTTTGTTGTACTAAATGAGTACCTATTGATAGACCACTTCTCAGTGTATCCTCTCAAATGTTTCCTCCCCCTCGAGATGCCAGAGTCCACCAGTCAGGGTGTTCCCAGTAAATACTGGGTCCAGCACATCTGACTGGTGGAGCTCTGTCTTTTCATTATACAGAAGCAAATCCTTTTACCTCTTCCAACACCACCAGCAAAAATCAGGCCTTGAAACAAATCTTCTTTTACTTACCTGCATAAAAGCTTGTCAGGAGTAAACTTGTGGACAATCAGTAAAGCCTGAAGTATTTACTGAGTCTGCTGCACTAAAGAAAAACATCAAGGTGTTTCTAGCTTCTTGGTTTTTTGTATTTCATGCCTATTTGCTCCTTCTTTACCTGCCTGGCAGTGACTGATTTAAGAATACCTGCAAGGAAGACCCTGAGGCAATAGCTCTAGGGATGGATAGGGCAGAGGTGTAGATGATTTCCTCTTTTCCCCCTGGATCAAGCTGTGATCCTTCTTTCCTCATCCTCACCCTGCTGAGGCACAACCTGCTTACACCAGGTACAACGTGTAGGACACTTGGAGGTTACATTAGGCTTTTGTCAGTGGAAGATCCTCTTTCCTCTTTTTTTCCCCTGTGCTGGGAGGGTTGGCAGGCTCAGCTCCAGCTCCCCAAGGCAGCATCTTACCCCACCGTGCCCAAATTCCTTAGACCTCCAAAGTATCACAACAGCTCTTCTGTCTCAAGGGGCTGGGGCAGAAAATAGGAAAAAAAAAAACCCCAAAACTCTATTATTTAGGTGTGAAAATAATATCTTTGGCTGTCCATGCAAGCAAACCTGGAAAGGAGTTGTAGTAAAGGGAACTTGGAGAAAGAGCATGGGGAGGATGGGGGAGAAACATGCAGCTGGAAAAGGGATTTCAGCAAAAAAATGTATCTGGCAATCAGAGATTGCTGCCAAGGTGTCTGACTGGGGTTTTCTGCAGGAAAAAGAGGAAGAGCAAACCATAGAGTAATATCATCTGCATCAAGCTTTGTTGTTTGAAGTGAATTTTGCTCTAGGGAGGGCAGCTGTTACTAATACACCTGTTATCCCAGCCCCTCACTGCCAGCATGCCCTGAATTTCCCCCATCTTTTTCGAGCTAAATCCAATATTGTTTATATCTTTGTTGCATCTCTTGTATCTTAAGTGAATAATGAAAACAGGAAGTTGCCAGGCTGAATAATGAGATATTGCAATAAATGTTTTCCTTTACAAAAGAATCTCTCTCCAAGGATTTCCTTCTTGGTTAGGCAGCTAGGAAGGATAAAAAAGAAGGGATGTAGATCATCATTAGACTGTTGAATGCTTAACTAAAATGAACTTGTAATAAAGCTGCTGCAAAAGCAACTGTTTATGCATGAATGAAGGAAAATCACACTTTTCTGGGCATTATAGTACAACTCCTGCAGCTGCCTCCACCCTGCAGAACTTGTGCTTGGCTCCTCCTCATCACTGATCCCTGGGCCTCTCTGCTTGGAAATTATTGTGATGAATTGATCATTAGGAAGCCGGTTGTTTGCAATTAATTTGATTACTGTGGTGGTGGAGCTGAGATGTGGGAGCAGTGTGAGCATGGAGGTGTTGGGGGGCTGTGGGAAATCCACCTCCCCCAGGGCACTGTACCCACAGATGAAGCCCTAAGGTGCTGTGGGCAGATCCTCAGCTGTTGAAATAACTCCACTCCTCAGGTTTTTGTGGTTTTTTGGTTCCGTGGGTTTCTCATCCTGTAAAATTCTAAGGAGGTTTTTAAGATCTGCATATAAAAAGCCCACTGGATCTCTCTTCCTGATGGAATGTGACTGGGGCTTATTTTTTTTTCTGTTCTGTCACATCTCTCTTACTCGAAAAAAAAAACTTCTCCCTGCAGTTTCTCACTTTTATCTCATCTACACTCTCCTTTACTTTCCTCATCTTTAAAATTCACTTTCTATAAAGCCTTTCTGTCAGTCTCCACATCTTTTGGTTTGTGCTTGATCCCTCAATAACATTTTGGGGTTTGAGAGTTCGCTTTGCTTGTCTGTTGGGTTTTAATTGTGGATCCTGGAAGAGTAATAATTAAGTGCTAGCCATTGGTGGGTCCATAAGTATGGTGCTTTACTGATGTCCTAGAGGGTGTTTGTCTCTGGCATTCTCAACATTGTAAAATGCAAGCTTGGTTAATAGGGAAATTGTGTCTGGTGTTGTAGAGATGCTAATAAAAGTGGTGAGATCTTTTAATTTATGACTATCTTTAAAGAACATACGTGCCAATTAGTGTCTTTATTAGAATACTTACTTTTATCATTTGAAAATACGCCTCTTAATTGGGACCAGCTCTGCCTAAGGGAGAAACATTTGTTAATAAATAAAGGAATAAACCAAATCTCTGTGAGTACCCATAGAGGGAACCAGCTTGTATCACATAACGAAGTCAATCTATAATCATTCCTATTATTCTTAAACTTGTGCAATTATTGGGAAAGACAATTTCATCTAACATTATACTCTCTTGCTGGGAAAAATATAGACAGGATATTGGAATTTGCTTGTTTATTAAAGCAAGTAGCTCGTTAGGGATAATTAAGATAGAAGAAACAGAAGCATTAAATTTTCATACCACACCATCAGGCCAATAGCTCTAGTAGAGGTAAACCCACCATAGTTGCTCTATTAGTACATTGATCAGGTTAATGTAATTAAGGTGCCAATTTTATTAGAATCTGAAGAGAAGATGAGGGATGTTTAGTGGTTTTCACTGGAAAAAATGTAGTAAAGAAGCTGTTGAAAAAAAATAGATCTTCATAGGACTGAAAGCCCCACTACTCATCCAGGTATGAACCAGAGTCTGGTGAAGGTAGGAACCATGGGGACATCCCAGTGTCCTGTGCTGGTTTTGACTCTGTCATTGACTTTCCTACCCCAATGGATGGTGAGAAGCTGGAGCAAAGCCCCCAGAGCAGGGGTGTGTTCCCATCAGCCACTCCATGCTCATCCCTGCACCGTGGAGCTTGGTGGCATTGCCCTCTGCAGCCCTTGACTTCCCCAACTAGAGCTTGTCTTGTGGAAACACACTGTTGTCCATGTAGGGTTAAAGCACCAGAAAAGAAGCCAAAGCACATCTTGAGTGATCCTCAACAGGTACACATCAGGTGTCCAGCACAGTAAATAACCAACCACAGGTATATGGATGGGGCAGCAGGATGTGGTGGGGATTTATTTCAGCTCAAAAAGAAATACCACTGGTCAGCTGCACTGATGGGGTCTATAAAGTGTGTGCTGGCCCTGGTAGAAGCAACAACCCTGTTGTGTGTGGTGCAGCCCCTGCCACGTGAAGCCTGGAAGCACCTAACACCCAGGCTGCTTTCTAGGGGCAGTACTGGCCATACTGGGTGTGATTTGTAGTCCCCCATTAGTCCAGAGGGCAAGTCCACAGCCTGGTGTGGTCACACCTGTAGGTGTGGAGGGGAGGAATTTGGCTCCAGGTCAGGGCAGCAAGAAAACCCTCTCAGCCTTCAGAGCAGAAATCCTTCACTTTGGATGTTTTGCCACTGAAAAACCCTTAAGGAGCGAATTATTTTCCCTAAACCAACTTAAAAGACATATGTGAGTGTATTTTTATGCAGACCTACATAGCTGCACGTGCATACCCACTTCTGCCCTTCGAGATGGGGTGTTCTGAGCTGCCTCTGACAGGTCCCACAAGGTGGGCAGGTGACATCCCTCCCCTGCTCTGTCATGGGATGGAATAACATGCTGTGTGCACTTAAAACGTGATGGAGGGGGAGGAGAAGAGTCTCCAGGCTGCTTTTGGCTCCTGTGCAGCAGCACGAGCTGTGGTCCTTTGCAAAAATAGGTAAGGTGGCAGAAAATTCTCCTCCTCAGTGTGTATCTGTGTGATCTCCCTTGGGTCTTTAACCCCAAAGCCACGTTTCCCTGACATGCAAAGGAGAGCTACTTGAAAATAAATAAAGAAAAGCAGATAAATCAGGTTAGCAGTCAAGTCATCGAATCAGCAGGGCTATATTCAGAGAACATAGCATTGTGCCTCACGAATTATCTCCCAGGCCCACCTGCTCTCAGATGTTTATAGCCTGGCTATCTGCTCTGCTACGATGGCTCGATAGAAAACAAACAGATGGGGCTGAGGAAAAAAAAATATCCAAACGAATAAATGGGGTAGAAACTGCCTCCAGCCTTTGGAACAGCATCCCCACAGCTTTTTTTCCTCTTTTCAAGGAGTTTTCTTCCCCCATTTGAAAAAAAAATAAACCTGCTGGAACAGGAGATGTGATTGGGTTGCATTTTGGGCTCTGTGAAAAGACACACACACATGGACACACCAATGTGGTTTTGAGGCTTTGGGGCAGAAGCTTTTCTTTTTGTTTCATGGGTTTTGCTGCTGTTTTTAATCTGGTAATTGCCTGATCAATATTGCTGCTTGAAACTTCTATGGAAATGTGTGAAACTTTCTAATGGCAGAGGATATATAGATCCCTTTGCTGTGCTGCAGGACTTCAGCAGCAGTAATTTCAGTAATTAGGCTGCTTTTCAAATAAAGGCCAGTTCCATGGATACATGACTAAGATAAATTGTGCCCTGGATAAGCTTATATTTTCCTGCATGCTCTTGCCCTTTCTGCATTCACATCCACCAAAGGAAAGGCTGAGTAAACATCTTTTCTTCTCCTCCTCACACCCAAGGATACATCTGTGTGCTCTCTTAGGCAGGGATGCTCCTCTCCTGTCCTTAGCACTGGACATCCCCATCAGAGATGCCTTTACATTTGTCCTTCAGAAATTATTCTCCTCTTGTCGATCTTTTTTTGACTTGTAGATGAGTTTACAGAACAAAATAAAGAAAAAAAGAGTGTGGGGGGGGAAAAAATCATTATTTTCCAGGGAATGTAATCCAGATTTTAGACCAGAAAGCAAGATGTTAAAAAAGCAACCAAGATCAAGAAAAGAATACTCCAAGGTTTGGGGTTTCTTTTTTTCACCCTCTTCAGTTATTTTAGATCATCTTATTTAAAGCTTATTCTAATAATTTCTTGCTGGTGTCAAGAGCAAGAATACAGAAAAATGAAGCAATTATTTCTATCTTTACATGGGTATCTCAAAGCAGCACCAGCTTTGCTAGAGATACACAGCTCATCAGCAGAAGCAGGGAAATGGAATATTTTTACTTTTGTGGGCTTAGATGGCCCATTGAATTAAGGTTTGTCAGTGCCCTGCCTGTACTTTGGGCAACAAGATGTGGTTCCCATCACACTAGGCATGGAAATTGCCCCAGGATCAGCTCTTGTCTCCAGGAGGGCTACAAGGAGAGGTGGGCAGGGAGCTGGGCATTGAACTGAAGTTTTACCTGCTGGAGGCTGACTCGAATCTGGCTGCTCATGAGTCAACACCAAGGATACCACAGAGATCTTGACTGTTGGGGGTGATGAGTCAGAGTGCAAGTCATTGTGCTGGTACCAGGGTAGTCACTCTGTTTGTCTTCTGTACAAAACACGTGTTCCACTCTCCAGACAGAAAACTTGGCTGAAATAGTCACTGAAAGGTAACAAATTGTGTTATCTGAGCTTGGTGTTTCCACAGAGGCCTGATGCCATCGTAGCAATGGATGGAAATTGGTGAAGGTCAGACTGGAAATCCAGTGCCTCAGGCCTTCAGGTGAGAGGACATCTTTGGACTCATGTGGGTAAAAGTGAGGAGTTATTCCAGCCAAAATGGGCCTGGAAGAAAACCCCTTTTAATATTGAAAACCTTCCTCAAACCTCCAATGCTTGTCACTGAGGAAGCAAATCATCATCCCACTAAAGACTCATCCTTCACTGTGCAGTCAAAATTCACAGGGGTGCTCACCAGGAGATTTCACTGAGCATTCAGCAGCAATCAAAGCTGGTGACAAAATCCAGAGCCAGACCTGCCTGGAAAGGATTTTCCTGGGAGCAGAGTGAAGCCCAGACCCCCCAGCGAGCTCAGCTCCACGACAGCAGCACGCCCAGGCTCTTCTCTGTCCTCACTGCTGCTTTTCATTTAGTCTCAGACATTTCTGTCCCTCTTGCAGAGCCAAATAATGGAGTGTAACGTTGCATACAGCAGGGCACTAACTAGCCCTGCAAGAAAGGTCCTCCCTTTACAGATCCTGTGATTAATTTGGGTTGACAGGACCAAGTCTGATGGCTCCCAGCAGCTCTCCACGTTGAGAAATGGTCTCCCTCACCCTTCCACGTTCCAGGTTTTCTGCTGTCAGGGTGCTCGTTTGCATCTGCTGAATTTAAACTGGGTGGGTGGACCCAGAGAGGGCAGAGCTGAGGGGCTGGGGGTGAGGAAGGTCACATCTCACAGGGACCTGGGCACAGGGAAACACCATTCCAGTGCTTGGAGACTTTGTGGTCCCTCCTACCTTCCCTAAAAGTTTCAGTAGCTAAGGAAGCTGAATTTTTAAGTTCAATTTGTTTCAATTTTCCTGTGCCTTTTTTTCCCACAGTGAATAGAATTTAGCTCCAACCACAGAAAGCTTTGATACAATGACTCATGGGCTTTGTTTTTCAAAATCCCTTTCCTGCATATATTGGTGGTCCTTGTTGCTTTATATTCCCCATAAAACATCAAATCTCAGTGGAAGAAAACCATGTTTCATGAGGGTGTCTGACCTGTATGTAACAAGAGATAGAGTCCAGGTGACTAAAGCACCTCTACTGCATCATGGTCTCAACCTAACAAGCCACAATTCCCAAAGCACTCTTAATTTCAAGATACACCAAATATTTACTGTTATTATCTGAAATGCTTTTTATTATTATTATTCTTTTTTAACCCCGTGACTTTAGGGGATGAATTTCTTCAAAATAGATGCTAAGAAAAAAGGTAAAAGCTAAAAGTGACAAAGGTTGATCCCTTTCAACTTGAAAGTGTCTGAACCAGAAGCTGCCACACAGCTCTGCTCAAGGACCATATGGGTTTTTTTTTTGATAGGAAACGTGTTTTGATTCAGGAATTATGCCTGGCGTTCATTAACATGTAAATTGCTCCACGAGGAAATCTGAAGGAGATTGAGTAAAGGAGATTGAGTCCAAAGAGATGGAATTGGGGCTCAAGCCCTACGTCTCTATTTCTGCCCGAGCAGTCCAAAGAGAGGAGAAGGTTTTGAAATTTTGGAAATCCAGCAAAATTCCTCACCACGGGATTGGCCTCCAAAAGCAGTTTTGGCGTGAAGTTCGTTGAATAATTACTAATTAGCAGAGGTAGAGGGTTCTGAGAGGAGGGGATGTGTGGGCAGCTGGAGTCAGGGTGGATGCTCGGGCGCGGAGTCTGCGCTAACCCCCTAGAGATCCATCCTCTGGTGGAAATGGAAAAACCTTATCTCCTTGGAAAATATTATGCCTCCTTTTACTTTTGATAGATCTCCCGTGGAATTCTTTTACGGTTCAACATAAATCACACGGGGAAGAATGAAACCTGCTCTTGTAAACACGGCGGAGGGACGCGGAGTGAATCACGGCGCTGCAATCGCTGCTCCTGTCAGAACGTGTCTCTGGAGGGGAGAGGAGGGAGGAGGGATAAATAATCCTCTGGCTAGGGCTGCACCTGGGTGATGTCACGCTGCGTGTCACTGGGAGCTGACAGCTCGGAGGAAAGCAGCTCCTGGGGAAGGTCTGATGACAAGTTAGGTGGTTGTCTGGGGAGCTCGCTGTGTTAGCACGTATAAACGTGCTGGGCTAAGGCAGACGTAGGGATATCCCTGAAAACCAGGCTCAAGGTGTGAAAATCAGGATGTACTTTGGATGTACAAGTGCCCAAGTGGCTGAGGGAACAATTTGTGATGTTTTTTCTCCTCCTCTCTGCCCACCTCCACAGAGAAGGCCAGCACGGCCCCCTGGGCTGGGCTCCAAACACCCCCTCTGCCCACGGAGCCCTGGAGCTGGGGTGGAGGGAGCCCTCGTGGGCTGCAGCAGCAGCAGAGAGGGGAGGATTTGGGAATTTGGGATCAGCTCTTGCCTTGCCCACCATCTGCCAGCCTAATCTTTGCAAATTATTTAAGCTCCTTGTGTTCAGTTCGCCGTCTGTAAACTGGGTGTGACCGTGCCTTGCCTGTGTGTGCAGGAAGAGAACAGGCTGGTCATGGCTGGGGGGTATTTTGGGGAGCAGAAATGGCCAGGTTGAAAACGTAGCTCCTCCCAAATGGCTCCCAAAGCCAACTTCTGGGTGTGCACACCAGGCAGTGGTACCTCAGCACCTGCAGGACCAGCCCCGACTGATGCCACACGTCGTTCTCTCTCGGTGGAAATCTGCTCCAGATTGCTCTAACAAAATGATCCATCCTTTGTTTAGCAGTTTCCAAATTATTTTCAGCTCTTTCCAGCCTTTGTGTTTCCATCGTTTGGTGTTATTAGCATATGATGAAGCCAGAGCTGTAAAGCTAAATCCATGCAAAATAAATAGTAGGTGCTTCCTTCTGTGCAGTGTTGGGTTTCAGTGCTGGCACTTTTATAATGACTCAAACACTTCTCATATGATAAAATAATGGAAATAGTATGATCAGAGGTCCTGCTTACAGCCAGGATACTTCTGAGGGACAGACTTTTAACAATCACTTCTCTTTTTATGCAGTGTTTTCCACAGAAACGTTTTATTAGTCTAATTAGGGCAGGCAGTGCAAAGAGCACCTTAATTTCATCTTCAAAATACAAAAGATCAATAGAGGAGATTGTTGTTTGAACCGCCCCATCACCTGAGCTTTCCAAATGAGCACAAGCTTCCCCCCAAAAGCACACGTATGGGCAAGCCAACACTTCAGTAGGAGGCTGAGGGAAAGCAGAGCTGTGCTGGGAGAGCATCCTGCCCTCTCAAAGCACATATCTGGTGTTAAAATGAAAAGTAGTGTTGTAACACTTCCCTTACTGTCTCAGGAGTGGGGGGAATAAGTTGTACAGGTGAAAATGGTGACAGGCTGCTGTCAGGTGCTGTAGCTGGTACTCCAAACAAAACTATTCCAGCGTGTCTGTCCACGTGATGTCACAAACCCTCCAAGGTCAGGCAGACCTTCAGTTATTTGCTGACAAAGTGCTGGTCAAGCAAATTAAAGGAGTTTGAAGCAGACCTACCAGATGCATCCCATTTATCTTGGTGTCCAGCACGTGCCCTACCTGAGTTTTGCACTTCTGGCCACCCCTTCACAGGAAGGATGAATTCCCACCCAAGCAGATGTAGAGGACGCTGTTTGGGTGATGTGGGCACTGGATGATGGACCCTGGAAGAGGAAACTAAGAGTGTGGTTGGCTAACTAAGCACAGGTTGGATCCAGACAGGTGGAAGGAGGTATGGCTGCTTTCTCCCAGCACCCCAGAGGGTAGATGGTGTTAAGTCAGGGTATTATACAGATGTGTAGAACCTGGATCTGGATTTGTCAGCAATTAAATCAGACTGGAAATGAGAAGGTACCTAAGTGTTGTAGGAACGAGGTTCTGGGGTGACCTTTCAGTCAGAAGAGGAGGCACAAGCCAATGAGAAGCCAAGGGACTGGGTTTCCCAACAAGCCTGAGATAGATTTTCAATATTACAAACCTGGTGACAGAAGCAAACAGGAATTTGATGGTGCTCCTGGAGAGAAGGAACAGAGCCCCAGCTGTGGAATGGTGACAGGGGAAATTCAACAATTTACTTTCCTTCCTAATACCTGGGGCTATTGCCCAGGCTGCCAAGAGTCCCTGTAGCACGAGAGACACACAAGATACATTCCATAGGCACCTTCATAGAGGCTTGGACCATACAGGAGATTTTGAAGTGGTGTCTCAATTTTTCAGAAAGTTCTCACTCATCTTGTTACTAAATATTCATATTCATAGGCACCTTAAAAAAATAGATAAGCCAATGGGAAGGATACTCTTCAAGCCCAAAACACCAAACCTCAAGTGTCACTCTTCATTGAACAACCTGTACTATGCAACATTTTAAGCCCTTAGGGCTACAAGGGAGAGGAAAACCCAAATTAAAAAAGGATAATGCAGTCTGAAACAGTAAAAGCACTAGCAGTTACTTTTTAATGGCAGTTAATTTAGTGGCATTGTTTGGACTATAGTTTCAGGCTGTAACTCAAGCAACTTCAGCAGAATGATACCAGCAGCTAACTGGTGGCAGCCCTCAAGAGCCATGATTTTATTAATCACCACCCATAAACAATACTTAAGTAGAATTTAATTATTTGAGGCATTTCTGGTGTTTGGGGGGCTGAGGGTGGTGAGGATTGTTTGTTACTCATAGCAAAGGTTTTCCTGTTAAAATCTGAACTGGGCAAATTTCATTAGAGTGTTGTTACAGTATTAATGTCAGAGAAGTTTATACTTGGACTGACTTCAATTGCCATTGTGTGGGACTTGTGGTTTTATAAAGAAATCAGGGCAAACTCACTAATTTGATGGAGTTTACTAAAGAGACAGTGAGGACAGGAGCAAAAAAATTCAGCCTAAAATGTAAAGGAGAACCAAGACAAAAGCTTAGCTGTGTGTCTTTGATATGTTGACAGTTCCCATAGCTCAAGGTAACCTCTCCCCACAACGCTCCAGGGTTTCCCTTTATTACTGTCTTTCTAAATAGAAGACCAGTATTAGCCTTCAAAAGCTCTTTTTTTTCTTCTAGTGAGCAAAACCACAAAGAGCAAAAGAAACGAGGACGTATAATGAGCTGAGGAAAGACAGGCAGTAACAACCACATCTCCTTCCCCCCCCCCAGTAAGATGAAGACCCAAGAAAGTGGTGCTGAAGGACCTGCCCATGTGCTGGGGCTGGAATTGATGTAGCAGAGCCATGCCTTTGTCAGGTCTTTTTTTTTCTGCAGTAAACAGGAAAGAAGAACACATGAAACTCAGATATAGCATCAGAAACAGTTACACAGATCCCACTGTCATAGACTCAGGTTGCATAGAATCATGGAAT
>NW_008623858.1:0-10106 GCF_000691845.1 Merops nubicus
GTTGGAAAGAGGAGGCTGGGGGAGGTCCGGTGGCAGCCGGAAGAAATCTCTGGAGGCCAGTGTTGTCTTGGAGCTGGCAGTGCTCCCGGGGCTGCTGGGGTCACTGAAGGAGGGGGTCAGGGCCGGGAGGTCAGGCGGCATCCGCCGCTCTCGGCTCTCCCCACGTGGCGAGGGGTGTGGGGAGTTCGGGGCCCCGTCGGCCTGGCGTGGGCACCTTCATGGCTGCAGCGCCCACGTATATTCCTCGGAGCCTTCCCCAGGGGGTGAGGTGGGGGGTAATGCAGCAGGGGATGTGGCCCCGAAAGGGCAGCGGGGACCTCTCTGCCTGAGGAGTTACCTCGGCAGGGAGAAGCGCCAAACGGTTTCACCCTGCTGGTGTTACTGAGGGGTGCAAGGAGAGGGCACGGAAAGTAGGACTGCGGCCTCGGGGAGCTTAAAATAACACGTAGGCAGCTTCATACCCCGTGGTGTAGGGCACAAGGTATGAGTGTGGGGCTGCTCCACGCTGACTTAGAAGCCGCGGTTCTAGGATGTTACTCTGTTGTGCTATCTGCTCTCTATTCGCCTCTTGGTTCCGCAGGATAACGTGGAGAGGGCAGATGCACTCCAGTTGACGGTGGAGGAATTTGTTGAGCGTTATGAAAAACCTTACAAGCCTGTGGTCTTGCTGAATGCCCAGGTGGGCTGGTCTGCTCAAGAGAAGTGGACTCTGGAACGGCTGAAACGCAAGTATAGGAACCAGAAGTTCAAATGTGGGGAGGACAATGACGGTTATTCTGTGAAGATGAAGATGAAATACTACATCGAGTATATGGAAACCACGCGTGATGACAGCCCCCTCTACATCTTTGACAGCAGTTATGGGGAGCATCCCAAGCGCAGGAAACTCCTGGAGGACTACAAAGTACCCAAATTCTTCACTGATGATCTCTTTCAGTACGCGGGGGAGAAACGAAGGCCACCTTACAGGTATAGTGTGGTGACAGTAAGATACAAGAAGGTATTTGCATATCATCAGCTGTTCCTAATTAGGTATGACTATCTTAATGAAACTAAGTGATAGCTTTACATCTGCTCTTCTGAAATGAGCACATATCCATAACCCAGAGGGAGGAAAGGGCAGGTTTGTGTATCACATTTTCTGGTTCTGCCAGCAGTGTTGCTACAAGTCTATATTTTCTTTCTTTGCTTTTTTCTTTTTAAATTAATTCAGTTTACCTCACTACTTAGATTTAATTGTTTGTTTGTTTTTTTAAATTACATAGTTACTGAAAGCATTTATGAGGATTTAGTTCTTGCTATGTGTGCCTTCTGGCTTTCAAATTTTAAGTGCCTCAGGACTAGCTCCTGGGTTTTGCATGAGTGACTTATGTACAGTGTGGAATTTTGTTTAATTATGGATCGTTCCTTTTTGGGTACAGATCTCAAGCTAGATTAGGAAGTGTACAGACTAGTTCTTAGCTCCCCTTTAGATGGTTTTGAGAGAGAACAATATTCCACAATTTGTAGTGTTTTCAACTCTTTTGTACCTGGTTGGAAAAGGATGGAAATGACACTTAATTGAATGCAACAACTTGGGCTGTTAGGTAGAAAAGTGAAAAGTGATTTCTATGTAGTTTAATGTAATGCTTCATAGCAGTATGAGCATAAGCTGAACCCTCCCAAGTAATTAAGTAATTAAAGTCTTCACAGCAACGTTATAATTGTCAGAGAATGCCTTGCCCTTTGAGTGGCATGAGGCCTTGATGTAGGGGTTTTAATTGTTTGCCATTTTGAAATAAAATGCAATAAGTAGTTAATAACAACACTTTTCTCTTTCCTGCAGCTTCTCCCATGCCTGTAGTCCAGTTGTGCTTTTGCAGAAGCAAAGTCTGAAATGATTCTATTTGAGATCACTGGAGTGGGTGTGTTTAGTGTTGAAACAGACCCTTTTTATAATTCCCTTCTTAAAAGAACATACAGTTCTGTGATCAATCACACTAGTACACCATGGGTAGTCTCTAGTAGAAGCTGAATACATTACAGAACTGGGAACCATTTATCCAGGGTACAGGTAAACTGGACAATCTGGCCGTGACTCACTTACATTACTCTCTCCCCCACACCCTCCCCACCTACAGCCACACGCTGAGCTTCTTGCTTGTAGTCTTGCTATTGGCAGTTGTTGCACTTTCTCCTGGAAAATGTGGGTTGGTTTGAGGCTGTTGCCATTTCCGGAGAGATGAGTGATGTGAGAGATGCCTTCTGGCATTAGGGGTTCATCTGGGTACAGAAATGGATCAGGAGTAGCCAGTGGTTTAGGGGCATAATTGAAAATGCAACAGGAAGTGGATTATCTGATTGTATGATCAGGGTATGAACTGTACAGGCTGACCCTTGGGTTGAGAGGTGGGCAATACAGATACAGCCTGTAGAACTTAGTGACAAGTTGTGCAGTGTAGAGCATCTTTATTGGAGTTCCTCCTCTTTAAAATAAAGGCAGTAATTTCTGGAAGTCATTTACTGAAACAGCTATTTTAGTCTAGGAGGGGTTGGTGGTGCTTTGGGTTTCTTGCTTTTGAATTGAAGTTGCAGGTTGTGAAGTTGTTAATGGTGAATTTGATGTCTTGTGGCAAACTGGGTTATGTTTGTTGTAAGTTAAATGCCTGGAGGAAGATGCTGATAAATGATAGTGTTGCTAAATAAGGGTTTTTAAATCTCCTGCATGTGTAAATTCAGGTTATAGTCAGAAAAATGGAATTGAACAGTGTGTCTGTTTACAGATCTATGTTTTTCATTTCTTCTGACTCAGTAAAAACTTTGACTGTTCTGCTTGTGGTTTAATTAGTTCTCCATGCCTAATATGAATTGAAAGAGTGAATTAATGATTAAAGGGACAAACGGCTCCTTATTGATATTTTTGTCTCCTTTGTGAAGTAGGAAGAGCACAGCTTGATAACCAAATCTGTAGTCCTAGCAAATGATACTTGAAAACTGCCTTAATTTACATCCGTGCTGGGAAGGGGAGATGGAAAGTTTGGTGGCTTTTGGCGTTTTCTGAGCCTCCAAACTCCTCTTGCTGGGTATTGCCTGCCTGCCAGCCACACAACGGAGGACTCTTGTTGGTGCTTTAGTTTCCACCCTCTGCTGCCCGTTACACAGTTATTGCCATTTTTTTCCTCTTGGTGCCTGATGTAAAGTCACCTCACTGACATGGCTTTATCTGGTTATGGTAGGTCTTACTGCTCTGGTACAGGGGAAGTGAGCAATTAAAGGTGCTGCTGCTGCTAAAAGTGTAGAGCAGACAGAGTTCTCCAGTGGGAGAAATAAACCTTGCAGATGGGGAATGGGAACATGCCCACCAAATCCTGAAGGGTCACTGGAGAATGAGCTCCCTCTAGTTCAACAGAGGATGAAAAGCCTGTTGTAAGTGAACAGAAGGCAGGGAGGGCGGCCAGGGTTGCGTAACTTTGCTCTGTTCCTTACTTGTGTTGCCTTTTGTTTGTTCCTCATTGTTCTGCAGTTCTGGATCTCTTTATGAGTAGCAAATTTTAGAAAAACAGAAGATTAGGAGAATCCCCCTACATAGTAAGCATCCTCGTGCAGGCTAACGGGACAGGGTCGCATTCATAAACCTTGAAATCACTCATGTTTTACTGAATAACTCTTTTAAAACAATACAAAAAGCTGTTTTCATTTGCTTGTCCCAGAGTCATTCCTGTTCCAATTCATATTGTTTTTTTAGGTTAAAACCATGTTGTTTATTTTTTGTGTAGCATGAGCCTAACAATCTTAAGAAGGTAAAAGAAGGAACCGTAACGACCTTGTTTCTGACTGAATTTGAAATTAACAGCTGCAATTTTCTGTCTAGTATAAAGAAAAATGAAGGTAGCTATTTGCTTGCTCTGACAAAATGATTTCTCCCCCCTGCAGATGGTTTGTGATGGGCCCACCTCGTTCTGGAACAGGAATTCACATCGATCCCTTGGGAACTAGTGCATGGAATGCCTTAGTCCAGGGACATAAGCGCTGGTGCCTGTTCCCTACCAGCACTCCCAGAGAGCTGATCAAGGTGACACGAGAGGAAGGAGGGAACCAGCAGGATGAGGCTATCACTTGGTTCAACGTCATCTATCCCAGGACACAGCTCCCCACCTGGCCTCCGGAGTTCAAACCCCTGGAAATCTTACAGAAACCAGGAGAGACAGTCTTTGTGCCAGGTATGTGCAAGCCTCCCCAGTAAGGAAATCTGGGAGAGAAAAACATTGCGGGTGCAAAACAAGCAGGACCCGAGTTGCAGCATCACAGGAATGGGATCCTGAGCTAATCTGCAATAATGGGAAACCATCAAGGCATATGATATTAGAGATGTTTAAGTGATTTTTAGACAAAAATGTTTGCATTTATATACACCCAAGCAAACTTATGACTGAATTTTGTAGCCTAGGTAGTCTGACTGCATATGAATCTTTCATAGCTGCAGGAAAAGAACTTAAAGACATTGACACCTTCCACCCACCTCTCTGGTTATGCATCATCTTGCACTTGAAATCCAAAGCTAAAGAAAGAAATTAGAAAAATGCCATTCCCTTTGAGTGGCTGCACACTGTTTGCCCCCTATAACTGGGAGGTGAGGTGGCTAGAGAGTGAGTTCAGTGCCAAATTCTAACCTCTAAATCTTGCCTCATTTTTGTGCAGCACGGCCATAGCTTCTATCTATGCTGCTTGTCTCTAATGTACAGCTGCCTTCATGCCTGAAGAGTGCCTTGTGATTGTCTTGGCACTTACTAGTGACTCTTCAATGTACCTTCTGCTAAGATTTTGTAGCTGTCGGGTTCCATTAAACTGTTTCCTCAGTCTTTTTATGAAGTTGTAAGTGGGTTGTAGGAACACTGTCTATTTTTATCCTGCGTGGGGAAACAATTTTGCCTCTATTTTTAAATGAAAGGTTAGTCTGTAGTCATAAGAACCTTACTAAATCAGCAGGAAAGGTGCTCTCCAGCTCAACAGAGAGGGTCTCTGTGCGGTCTGGGTTCCAGCAGCTCCTGCTGCTAAACAGGCCATCAGTAGCCAGTGTGTTGCTGTCGAGTCAGACCTGCAGTGCTGTTCATGAGCTGGACAAGGTGGTCGAAGTGTTGAAATAAGACTGGGGAAAGATGATGTGGTAGCAAACTCACCTGGTTTGGGAGACACGGTCCACTTCCCACTTGGGACAGATGTTCACGGCTCTTCTTGAACTTGCTTTCTGCAACACAGCCAGAAAAGGTCGTTGGTGTTGTCTTCTTAGGTGGCTGGTGGCACGTGGTTCTCAACCTTGACACAACCATTGCCATCACGCAGAACTTTGCCAGCTGCACCAACTTCCCCGTGGTGTGGCACAAGACAGTGAGAGGGAGACCCAAACTGTCACGCAAGTGGTACAGGTGAGAGCTTCGGTAGCCTTCTTCTCATCTTCTTTCTAAAATCCCAGAATACCCTATTTGTTTACATGCAGTGTTACTCTTCAAAGGCTAAGCCTGAAATTTCAACTGTATTTAGGATCCTAAAGCAGGAACATCCTGACTTGGCAGCCTTGGCCGATTCAGTTGACCTGCAGGAATCTACTGGTATTGCTTCCGATAGTTCTAGTGATTCTTCCAGTTCCTCAAGCTCCAGCTCCTCGGACTCTGATTCAGAGGTAATGCTTTCTCCTGCAGGAGGTGATCACTGTCCTGTAGTTACATTGAGTTCTCCATATCTGATCATGTGGACTTGACAGTGCTGGGTTAACAGTTGGACTTGATGATCTTAAAAGTCTTCTCCAAGCTAAATTATTCTGTTTTTCTGTGAAATTAATTGAAACCAGCTAATCGAATCTACATGGTGGAAGAGCCTGTGGTCTTAGAAGGTTCTGTTTGCTGAAGCCACTCTTTGAATTGTTAAACGCATTTGGTTGGTTTGAGCTATGTTTGTTTTATATAAATCTGTCCCTTATTTAGCTAAGCCACGCTTGTGTAAAATGCCTGCAAAATGAATGTTTTAAAAATGAGGAAGGGGAACAGGAGACTGTCAGTTAGGACAGGGAACTTTTCTAGGCACCCGAGTCCTTCAGAAGAGACTGAGCCTGCTCTCAGAAAATCAGGTCCTTCTGGGAGCCAAAAAGAACACATCCATGGTTTTGCCCCAAGCCAGCCTAGTCCATGATAAAATCTAAGAACATACTTATTTGTTACTTGTTCTAAAAAAGCTTAATTTAAAATGTATTTCATGTGTCTAATCTAAAATAGCATGTTCTTTGAGTATGGATTATCCAGGGCTGCCGAGGTAGCTCTTAATGGTGAATTCCACTGCATGTGCAGTTCACTGTTTTTTCTCAATTCTGTTTTCACCTCTGTGCTTCAGTGTGACTCTGGCTCCGAGACGGAGGGGATGATGCACCGGAGGAAGAAGAGGAGAACGTGCAGCATGATGGGCAATGGGGACACGACCTCCCAGGACGACTGCGTGAGCAAAGAGCGCAGCTCCTCCAGGTGACCCCATGGCAACTGTTGGCTTTAAACAAGCAAAAGACAATGCGAGGCAGAGCTGGCAGACTTCAGCTAGGGATGGAGAGCAAGGGGTTCCTTACAGATCATAAAGCAGTTGACCAGTGGTGATATCTTCCCTCCATTAATTATTTTAATTGTTCCAAACTGAAAACTAAGATTCTGGTTTTTTTTTAAATTAGGTTTTTTACTTTATTTAATAAACAGTTTTATTACTTTTCCTAGTTGTCTCTTTCAATAGAGAAAATATTTTTGTTTAATGCAGGAGGTGGGATGTTTTAACTGTGCTCCTCAGAGGGCACAAACAAATAGCAAACAGTTAAAGGAAGCCCAGGTTTTGATGCCTTATTCAAACAGCCTTCAAGTAGTTGTACAGTTTCTCTTACTGTTGCCTTGATTACTTCAATTTGGCCCACTGTTTTACCTGTTCAAGGCAAAATTCATCGCAAATCCCAGATATATGTGTTTACCTGGTTGAAATAAACATAAAACCAAGTTTCTAGTCAGCCTGGAGGGAGGGAACATTAATATTGCAGAGCCAGATACTGCTTAGGGTAAAGTTGCCGAGGAAGGATGTTCTCTGACTTGCCAGGTCAAAACCAGTGAAACACTGGGAATCTGGGAGCATACTACAGGGAGTAATTTAGAAGTCCTTTGCTAAATGAACCATTTTTTCTCACCTAGCAGAGGCTTGCCAAAATTCTTAAGCTAGGTCCTTGCAGCTGGGTTAACTGCTGCTGCTGGGTCATCTGCCTGCCCGCCTTGGGTGCTGTCTGGTTCCCGTGCCAGTGGGTGCTCCAGTTTGGCACAGGTGCAGCTGCTGTGGTGCCTTGCCACATGGCCTGCTAAAGGAGGTGTGTGACAGTCATTTACCCGAGGAAGGCCAGGCTCCCAGGATCTGTGGCTTCCCAGTGTAGGGTGCTGCCTGAAGGCCTGTTTGCCATTGGTGCCGTGCTGCATTGCTCGCTCGCTTTCAGGAGCTGCTCATAGCTGCATACAATTGAATTACAAGTACAGAGCGAAAAAAATTGGAGAGAACTGTACTGACTGCTTATTTAGCCCTGGAGGTTTAAACAGTTTGTTACAACATTGTCAAATCCCAGTTCAGCAGAGAGCGTGACCTCAGGCAGGGAACGAGCAGCAGGAGTGAACAAGACTTAGTGCAGACACTGTTTTTTATAAAACAAAACCAAACCCACCAAACTAAAAATGCAGAGCACATGTGCAGATCTGTTCTTCTGAAAATCCCATGCATTTTTAACTTGTACTTCAAGTTTTGAAATAAGTATCAAATATTAAAAATGAACCCATTGCCTGGAACACGTAGGTTTCAGATCTCACTGTTCCTTCTCCTGTGTGTTGGTGGTTTCACTCTGTGAGGTGGGTGGGCTTTCTGCTCCAGCTGTGTGACAACTGGGTGGATAGAAACGGTTCCAAACACAAAACCTTACCCAGTTTGTACAATTCTGTAGGGAGAACACACATACAGTTAACCTGCATGCTGGAATCGTTTGTCTGGATACCAGGGGAAATGCTATAGTTGTTGACAGGCAGTTGTACTTTTTTTGACAGGATTAGGGAATCTTGTGGAGGCCGCAGCTACCCCTGAGGGATAACAACACCCACCTAGAGGCAGCTGCCGATCGAAGCTCCGTTAGCAGCCAGCCAGCTCTGTTCTACCCCCTTCTGCTTCTGTCTCTCACAGTCCTTAAGATTTTGTCACTCGATCCAGACACCCGTCTCCATTCTGTGCTGTCCAAAGTCACCTCCTCGGCCCCTCCTAGGGGGCACCCCCACTCCCTGTTGTTGTGCAGTGCTTGGTCCCCCTGCACCCCGTGTGAGTGCACTGGTAACCCGGCCTGGGGTCACACACGCCACGGATGGAACGGTGCCTCTAGCCGGCAAGGAAGAGATGGTCAGCTTTTAAAGAACTCTTTTTAAAGCCAGCAGGTAAATGTGAAAACCTGCCTTGTTTTGACACTGTCATATGTTTACATGTTGTCCTGTACACTTGAGGAAAGGAACACCAACCCTCCTGGCCTGTCTGAACATCCGGCAGCTCTCGCACCAGAGTTTCGGGAAGGGGAGGTGGGATGAATGCTCCAGACACTGAACCAACTTCAGCAGAGGTGACCAGCAACCTGAAGCATCTCTCGTGGTCTTAATCTACACACGTACAGGTGCAACACCTTAACCAGCAACAGTCCATGTACTTTTGGTCTGCCTCTGTTTTGATGACTGGTAGCAAAGGGGCACTAGCGCCTCGCGATGGGAAGCTCGATGGAGCGGGGGAATCCTGGAGTTTCTTGCACAGCAAAAACTGGGGAAAACATCAGTGTGTGCCAGTATTTACAATCCTTTAGGTGCAGGTGTGATGTTCAGCACTAGGTGATAACCGAAGAAGTCACACTGGTAGGATAATTGCAGTTGCTGGGCTTTACATACCAAGGAGCTAAAGGTCATGAGCTCATGCAGGCCAGTGCAGTTCAGACCTCAACAGCTTTTCTTTGAGTTTATGGGTTCAAACATTTCTGGAACTTGCAATGCCAATTTTTAAGGACTGGGAAGGGGACGATGATATTGTTTTATGCTTTTTAAAAATGCAGTGTTTTGCTTGAGTGTGTGTAGGTGCATTTGTGTTCTGGCAGGTAAAGTTCTTGTCCCCGAGGGAGCTGTGGTAGCCGCTGGGGTTTCAGCAGGGGCTTGTGCTGGTGGTGTGAGTGAAGGGGGCTGGCTGGCTGAAGGTGTGCTGTGAGGAAACCATCCTTCTTCATCTGAATGGCACAGCTAGAAGCAAGCTGGGTTGGGCACCTTCCTTGGGTGCTCTCCTGAGACCCAGGAAGTGGGTATTAGATCTCACTTCAGCCCTTTTTGGGGAGAGGAAACCTGAAAGCGGAAGTGGTGAGCACGTAGTCAACACGCAGTAATGCCCAGGGACTGGCAGCAGGACTAAAAATCAGAGTGGCAGCCTTAACTGTGACTTTCTTACATGTGGTGGGTTTGATAGAGCCCAGGACATTGCTTGTCTGGGTTTTCCAATCGGTTTTTTAACCTTGTCTCTTCTTATTTAAACACTCTGTCCCTTGGAGACCAGGCAGTATCCTGCTGTACAGGAGAATCCTTAACATGTTTGTCATTGTGTCCATTTCTGAATCGTCTGTGCCAGTCACTTTGTGTAGGAGCAGCATGGTGGTGGAAAAATGGAGAGAGAAAACGGTTCTTGGTGCACTCTCTAGCTGTGCAGACTCCTTTGTTTCCTGTGATAGCCAGGTGTAAGCAAGCAAGCTTTGCTCTGTACACTGCTACAGATTCTTCTACAAAATTATTTCATTTTTTAAAAAAAAAAAAGCTTATCAAAAGCTGGCATTTCTGATCAAGACTGCCTTTTTCCTGCCCGGTTGGACAGCTTTGGACCCTGCACAACTGTGTCTCCTCTTGGACCCACAAAATTATTTCATTTTTTTAAAAAAAAAAACAGCTTATCAAACCCCTGGCATTTCTGGTCAAGACTGCCTTTTTCCTGCCCGGATGGACAGCTTTGGAGCCTGCACAACTGTGTCTCCTCTTGGACAGAGCAGGCTGCAGCTGCTGCCTTTGGGAAGC
>NW_008623858.1:10138-14692 GCF_000691845.1 Merops nubicus
AGGAGTCCCAGCTCTGTCACAGTGCGGGGAGCCTTGGAGGACTGTCCCCTGCCCTCCTTGGTGGCTTGATGGTGTTTCAGTGAGGTGGCTTGTGCTGTAGCTTGCAGTTGCATTTGGCATGCAGGGCTGAGTTTGTGTGTGACAGCCAGGTCACTGCCAGGGAAGCCCCAGCTCTCAGCAGGAGCACTGAGGAGGGTCCAGAGTGCAGAGTATTCCTGTGTGGTGTGACATACACCCGTTCCAGGTGGAAGCCTGTGTTGGTTTGGCATGCCTTGCAGCAAAGCAGCACGTTTGGAACGGGCTGCAGTGCTACACTGACTTCTTCACGAGGCATGTGCCAATGGGAAACAAAGACAAAGGTGTCTGTTCAGGCCACCTGGGAATTGTGACTCCTGGGATCTCTGGTTCTTCCACTTACAGGCTCTTGCCTCAGCCACAGTGGTGAGCCTCTCTCTTTGTTTGAGCAGATGAGGAGAATACCTGCCTCACCGGGGTGTTGTGTGGCTGAGGTGGAATTACTGTGCAAGATGTTTTGAAGTAGTCCTCCCATAAAAAGTGCTCCAGACATTCTAAGCAACCTGAGACTTTCTAACCTGGTGTTAACTTTTTGTAGCAGAAAACACGGGGGATGTTATCCAGCACTCCTGGCCACGTGGTGTTCTGTGGTGGCCCTTCCAGAATTGCTGTGTGGTACAGAAATTGCAGCAAAACAAGGCTTTTTGTTTTCACTGGAGTTTAACTGTTGGCATTTTCATGGCCTGCTCTAAACGGGAGGTCCTGCTAGATCGGGACTTTTTAAAAATAGGCCTAGATTAAATTCTCTAATCAGGGAGTCAGCTTCATTGGCCTTGCAGGAAGGGGGTGGGGGTGGAGCTGGAGCTTCCCAGGCCCTTGCTTCTGGCCAGGTGAATGAGGAATAAAGCTAAAACTGCTCCCCTCGTGCCTAGCTCCAGGCTTGTGGGAAGCTGACTGTGGCGAGTGGCTTTTGTGCTCTCACTTCTCCAGGCTTGTGCTTCTCGGGGCGTCCTTGTCTCTTGTTCCAGCCCTGCTGCTTTTGGGTGCTGTGGAGCCCCTGGAGGTAGCAGGCTGTGCTCCAGCACCCAGAGCCCGTGGGCCTGCAGCAGCAGCAGCTCTGCTCTGCCTCAGCCCCACGGGGGTGACGCTGGGTGGGCTGCCCTGTTCACTGCCACGGGTTCCAGGAGCCGCGTTTGGGCTCTGGGCTTTCCAGCTGTACTCTGCATACCAGTGTCATTGTCCCGCCTGCTCTGGTGGAAGGTGAAGAGATTGGTGAGCTCTGGCCACGCTTGGAGCGTGGTGGAACCAGCAGGGGCTTGTCGGGTAGGACAGCACAGGAGTAGACCAACAAACCCCCCACCGGAACGGTGGGTGAGCAGCGGGCACACCGCGCTGGGACCTGCTCCCTGCACAGGAGCTGGGGAGCAGGTGATGCTGAGGAAGCTCTGACGTGCCTTCCTACCCGCTCCAGCTCGGGAGCACTGGCTCCAGTTTGTCTTCTCAGTTACATTAAGCCTCTCCAAATGCTTAGCAGACAGACAGCAACCTCTTTGAGAATTAACCGAGCCCCTCTTCCTCCCCGAATCCCCAGCCACCCCGGGGTGCTGGCTGAGTGGAATCCGAACTGCCTGCGTGGGCCGGTTGGGGCAGGGGCAGGAGGGGTCTGGCATCCTCCCCGAGGGGGGGGAAGGAAAGAGCTTAGCTGCTCCCTTGGACAGTCACGCTGTCAGCTCCGGGCCCTGCCGCTGCCGTTAGCTGCTTTTGTCACCCCATCCAGCAGAGCTGGGAAACTCTTAATTGTCTTGTTTGGATGATTGTGGTTTTGCTTTTTATTTTAAATAAAATCGATTATTTTGCATTATCCTGTCAGCTAGTCACTTTTTTCATATAACTATCTGAAAAAAAAAAAAGCCCTGCAGGTGTATACCTGTTCCCCAGAGCACCACAGTGTGTTGTTCAGGTAGTAGCTGTGGGGCTGCCCTGGGGACTGCTGTAGCTCTTCCTTGCCTGTTTTGGGTACATTGTGTGGTGGCATGTGCTTTGGAAGCTGCTGGGGCTGTGGTGGCTTTGGGAGAAGGTTTGTGTCGGCAGCTTTGTCACCAGGCTGCAGCTCCTGCTTCGGCCCCTGCCCTGTCCTCTGCGGGCTGGGGAACAAGAAGTTGTGTTGTATTTCTCTGGGCACCTCAAGAGAGGGGAGCTTCATCTTCCAGGTGCCACGTGCTGCTTTTGCTGAGCTAGGTAAGACACACAGCACAGAGTCGCTGTGGAAGGGCTGGACCCCAAGCAGGGAGCTGACTGACTGTCCCCCCACACTTGGGGCAAAGGGAGAGCCACCTCTGAGGGCACACGCTCCCGTGTGGCTGAAGCTGCCTCTCAGTGAATGTGGCTGCACAGTGGAACAAGGATTGGGAAAGTGGAAAAACTTGCCTGTGTAGTTGGTGAGCTTTGCTGAAACTGGTGGCTGGAGGTAAATAAGCTGAAACAGTGTGGGACAGCAGCCTGGAGGCTCTTGGAATGTTTCTGTCATATTGTAGAACAAAATGCCCCAAAGAGTCAATGGGTGTGTGGCAGCAGACAGCAGGTCCCTCGTTGCTGCATAAACCCCTGTCCTTCACTTTCCAGACACTGCTGCAAATGCTCCTCTTCTTCACTCTCACCTATAAACCCAATTTTAATTTCTCTTTTCCAGTCTGGACTTGATCTACTTTTATTCCTCTCATTTATCCACCTGTCTTCCTTCTTGTGATAGTTGCAGCCTAATGCCTGATTTTTACAAGCAGGATGGGAAACTGATTTTTTAATAGCTACTGAGGAGCCCACAGGACAAAGTTACCCGAGTGGAAAGGTGGAGATTGGATTGACGGTGCTGCACCCTTGCTGATGTTCTTGCTCCTTTCCTCCAGCTTGATGCAAAAGTGAGCAACTGCTGGTATTTTTGTGGCAGTTAGAATGTTAGGTCACAAAGAGAACAGGGCTGCCCTTCTACTTGAGCTGTGCCTAATGGCACTAAGTAGCTACCTGGTTTAAGACTGGTTTGGGATCGGAACTAACGTGCTTGTGGCATCTCACCTTTTTTTCAAGGCATATAAACTCTCCTCTGTGGGACTGCAACTCCTCTGGTTCTGGAGAAGTGTAAACTGAGGCAGGCAGGACTGACTGGAAGTGTTTCCAAAAGGAAATAATCATTCCCTGTCCGTTCTGGTTCGAGAGTTGGCAGCTCCTGCCTGTGTGTGATGCCTGTAACTGTTGTGTGTTCTCTCCTTTAGCAGAAGGACCTGAAACTGGGTGGCTGCACCACAGCAAGCGACTGGGGAGGAGGAGGAGCAGCTGGTCCAGCTGTGTCCCAGACGTGCTAGCAGGGAAGTGCCCCAGAGTTCCCAGGGCTGTTTCTCTGACGCAGCACTGCCTTACTTGGAGCCAAGGCTGTGTCTCCTCTGCTGCACTTGGGAGTCCACTTGGACGGGCTGCCAGTATCCATGAGGGCTGGGTCACTGTCAGGGCTATCAACTTGCCTTCAAGTGCACGACCAACTGGACAGCTGGTTCACAGCTTTGGAGACCATCAACAACTCAGAGCCTTCCCTAGCTGAGGGTTTAGACTGGAGAATGAGTTCTAACATGGTGGCAGAAGAGCTGTACTGTGTAAGAACAGCTAGCAGAGAGGTTAGTGATTGGGGTAATCCCTCACAAGAGAGCTCTGGTAGGAATCACCCCTTTGAGCGGGAGCAAGGTGCAGCTATCCCCACCTTGTGCTTGGCCTCATGTGAGCTGAGCTCTGCGTGTGGTGTTCAGTTTTCTGCCACTGGTGAACTGAATGAGCTCCCTGAGCATCGCTGCAGCCTCAGAGCCAGCCCACGGCTGGGTGTGAAAAGCAAATGCAGAGCCAGCTAGGCTAGTGACCTCCAAGCTTGGGGCTACTGAGGAACAAGACAAGGACAGTGACATTTCCTGGGAGACTGTGTCATTTCTGGCATCAGCACAAAGAGGTTGCTGTCCTTGGCAAGGAAAAAGTGGTGTCAGTGACCTGGAGTGTGACCGGGGCTTGCAGAAATAATTTGAGTTTGGGCCAGTTGTAAGACCAGTCTGGGTCTAATCTTTACATGAGGGAAAACGGTTCTTGGATGACCTGGGGACACAGAATCATCTGGAACAGGCTCTGTCTGCAGTCACTATGGTCTGTGCAAACCAGCAGCTGCTGCTTTCCCTGCTAGAAACCAGCTGGTACCTGCTCACCTCGCTTCTCAGGATCCTGTAGAGCCGTGCTTGGGTTACAGCTGTAGTGGGGGGAGGGGTTTGAAGAGGGGTTTGGGAGGGGCTTGCTCCAGCAGCCTCTTGCTGCGTGTGGGAGGCTGCATCACTGTGAGACAGCTGGGAGCAGCTACTGCCCACATGGTTCTCGTGCTGCGGGAGAGAGCAAGAACCTGTGATATGGTGAACCAGGGCTCTAGTGCCTGCAGAAGGTTCTCCCTGCAGCACTCCCTACAGAAGGCTCGGATGGAGTGGAGCTGACTGTGGCAGCCTGGGCTGCAGGAACCCAGCC
>NW_008623858.1:14895-17517 GCF_000691845.1 Merops nubicus
ATCCGGGGTGCTGTATCCCAGGATTGCCCAGCCCAGCCCGGAGCCAGTGGCTGCGCAGCAGGAGCCAGAGGAGGGATGTTGGGCTGCTCCCTCAGCTCTGGAGAGCCTCTGACAGCCATCCTTTGGGAGTCCAACCCTGCGGCTGTGACACCGCCCCGTGCCAGGGAAGTGCCAGAGGGTCACCACCAGCTTCTGTGGGCCTCCTGCTCTGCTGGACGTGGGGGTTTCCCATCTGCCTTGGCAATTCTGAGAGACCGCAGCATATGACCCAGCCTCAGCCCAGGCTGGGGGCAAAGGGATGGGGAGCAGCCCAAGGAGAAGGACTTGGGGGTGCTGGGGGTGAGGAGCTGGCCGGGAGCCCCTGGCAGCCCAGGCTCCACCCCCAGCAGCGTGGGCAGCAGGGCAGGGAGGGGATCCTGCCCCTCTGCCCCGCTCTGGGGAGACCCCCCTGCAGGGCTGGGGCAGCTCTGGAGTCCTCAGCACAGCAGAGCCAGGGAGCTGCTGGAGCGGGGCCGGAGGAGCCCCAGCAATGACCCGAGGGGGGAACCCCTCTGCTGGGAGCCCAGCAGGAGAGAGTTGGGCTGGGGCAGCTGAGAGGAGAAGGCTCTTGGGAGACCTGCTGGTGGCCTGCCAGGACTCAAAGGGGGCCTACAGGAATGCTGGGGACAGACTCTTCACCAGGGAGTGTAGGGATGGGACAAGGGGCAGCTGTTTTAAACTGAGAGGGAGAATTTAGATTGGATGTAAGGAAGAAAATCTTTACTGTAAGCCTGGTGAGACCCTGGCCCAGGCTGCCCAGAGAGGTGGTCACTGCCTCATCCCTGGAAACATTCAAGGTCAGGTTAGACAGGGATCTGAGCAACCTGCTCTTGTTGCAGATGTACCTGCTCCCTGCAGAGGGGTTGGACTGGATGACCTTGAAAAGTCACTTCCAACCCAAACCGTTCTAAGATTTTTATGTGTGAGTTGATGGGAGAACCATACAGGTACCCTCTGTCCCTCCCTTGCTGCATCAGGGTGAGTTTAGTCCATCCAGTTGCCCCTGGAGAGCCATGAAGATGACAAATGGATATCACACAGGACCTGCTGGGCCTGTTTTCTGCTTGGGGGATCATCCCCATTGGATCACATCTGCAGGAGAGCCTGGCTCTCGCGCCAGGTCTGCACGTGGGGAGCTGAGCCCTGTTGTTGGTTGTGCCAGCTTGTTAGTGTATGAAGTTGGCTCAGTTTGAGCAGCTGTTCTTGCAGATGTGTCCTTGCCACTCCTGGCTGTTGCTCTCAAGACCAGGAGTGTTGTTTTTCAGAGTTGTCTGAGCCCTGCAGTTCTCACAACTCCTACGAGCGTGGTAGTGGATCACTGCAGGGCCAAAGGCAGAAGCTGTGACCGGTCCTTTATGGGTGCAGCTCCTGATTGATTCCTCCCTCAGTGATCCCCACTCCAGGGGAAGCTGTGAGGGTGATAAATCCTGCTTGGGAGGGCACCTTCTGAAGAGCTCTATATCTGCACCAGGTTCACCAAGCTAAAGAGTGGATTTGGGACAGGGAGGGAGAAAAAGGGGCCAAACAGACATCAAAAAAGATGCTGGACCAGACAGTGCAGGGACACTACCAACTTCTGGATGTTCTGGCTGAGCTCTAGAGCAGCTCTGATGATTTGGGTCCAGGAAATTCAGAAGGGAAGATAAGTACCATGGTTGGTTGTTACTAAGAATACAGTTATCCATACGCTAACGATTGCTGCCTGATAGGATTACCAATAAAGACAAACCACAGTGAGGATCATGGCTTCACTTCCTTCCTCCCATCCTAGGGATTTAATCCCATCTTTGTTCATGTTTTGGTTTTAGCCAGTCAATAAAAAACTGCTCCCAGAGATGCCACCAAAGCCCTTTCCCCGGAGGAAGCTTTGGGGGTTGATTCCCTTGCGTGCAGCTGGGAGAAAGCTCCGTGCTCATTTTACCCTGGCAGGAATAGCTTAGGCCTTCTAATTTCAGCCTGCTTTATAAAACGTTGGCTAATCCTCCCAGCAGTTTCAAGAGGCAGGAAATCCTTGGTGGCAGAGTCTGGAAGGACCTGACAACCCCTTGGCCAGTCTCCTTGCCAGCCTGTGATGGCTTTTGGGCACATCCTATCTTTTGTGTTCCAGACGCCCCGGCAGTGGGGTGCAGAGGGGGAGGCTTTCACAGCCCAGCTGCTCTCAGCACCCCCTTACCTGGTGGGTGTGACAGTAGCTTAGGGTACAAACATGCCACCAATGTCACCTGCAGCTCCTGGGGAGGGTGGAGAGATGCTCTGAAGCTTGGCGTGGATGTGCTGCCAGATGCTCCTCACCGGGGAGGGTCGGGACAGCCCTTCCCTCACCCTGCCAGCTCCTCGATAACTAGCCAAGGGCTAACAAGGTGTAAATGCCCATTAAGCACGAGCTGGAGGCCAGCTGACACCTCTGCCTGCACGGGGCTCCCCGAGCTGTGGGTGTCCGTCTGCCCTCGGTGAGCACCCAGGGGACAGAGCTGGGGACACCGAGACCTTTCCAAGCAGCAAGGAACGATGCGAGCCTGTGTGCGGAACAGCTTGGCAACAATTTTTTGCATCTTGGATATCATCTAATGAAAAACCCTCCTG
>NW_008623859.1:0-6022 GCF_000691845.1 Merops nubicus
CACTCTCGGTCCTGGGGTAGAGGTCCGATGTAATCCATGTGCCAGATCTGTCCTGGCAATCTCCCTCTTCCCAGCTCCCCTTTGATGATATTTGGCACCGGGCGTTTATGCATGTGCTGGCACACAGGGCATTGGGCAATTATTGTTTTAATCATGTCTAGTGACATAACTATGCCACGCTCTTGGGCCCACTTATAAGCGGCCTTTTCCCCAAGATGCCCACATTTCTGGTGTGCCCACCTCACCAAGCCTTCATGGTCCTGTTCCTGAGGGAACTCCAGTCCAGTTTGGGAGATCTTTGCTCGGTTATCAGTGACAGAATTATAAAGACACTCAAGTGAATTTATGTTACTATGAGCGTCTACATGGAACACTGTCACCTTGGTTCTTTGAACCAATTCCCAAATATCCTTCCATATTGCTTTTCCCTAGACAGTCTTACGAGTAAATTTTCCAATCTTTGACTACCCATGTTGGCAGCCAGGTAGCCAATCCATTTGCCACTGACCAGGAATCGGTGTAAAGGTGGCATTCTCCCAAATCTTCTTGTTTTAAAGCCATATACACTGCATACAAATCAACGTACTCTCCCCTTCTCCTGTGGTCTACCAGAAATTTTCCTGAGTGGGGATGGTAAGCCACTGCCCTCCAGAACCTTTTTCCTCCTGTATACTTTGCTGACCCATCTGTAAGCCATGCATGTTCTCTTTCAAGAGGTAGCAGTTGATCCAAGGTCTTCCCCCATTGCACAGGGGATTCCCGTTCAACTACAGCATCAGGTTTTACCTCTTGATCTTGCATAGGGGCAGCTACCACTTGACACCTGACCTTTGTCAACTCACTGCGGGACCCCTGGGGCTCATTTCCCTTCTGTCTCTCCCTGCAGGGCCGGCCGCACCCTGGGGGGAAGCTATAAGGCAAACTCACCACCTCTTTATGAAGGGCTGTGGGAATCACCCATATGTCAACCTCAATTCAGGGGCTCAAGGTTCAAACCCAAGCATTTCCGCAAGCAATCAGAGATGGCTGAAGGCAGAGTAAAGAGAGTGTAGACTCTCTGAGGAGGTGGAAAGCAGCAGCCAGCTACACACAAGACAAGCAAAAAAAAAAAAAAAAAAAAATAAAAAAAAAAAAACCTTTAAAATTGTCTTTCACAGCAAGAGCTCCACCTTCCATCTATTCACTGTCTCTTCTCAAAACCAGCCCAGAAAAAGAGGGCAGGTACAGATAGTTTGCATTCCTGAAGTAGCAACAGGGAGAAAAACCCAGAACGACCAGAGCAGTTCAAGGCATGGGGCTTTCACTTCAACACTACTAAGTCTCACCTTCAATCATCTCAAATAAGGAAGTTGAAATAGAACTGGAATGCAAAATTTCTTAAAGACCAGTGGAGAGAACATGGAACAATAGGTTATTCTGTTTGTCTGGGCATCTTGCACACCTGTTTGTCTAAAAACGAGCTGCATCAATGAAGGCTTGCTTCTTCCATCTCCTATAATGTCAAGTCCTACCTAGTGGTTCCCTGATGAGTTTCACACCAAATAATGTACAAATGAGATTCTTTATTCTTCACATCACTCCTAGAAAATAGTTTCCGTCCTTTTTACATAAGAGGATGGCAGCAACATCAGAACTAGAATAATGCTTTGGTATTTCTATAAAGATATTTAGCCACTAACATTGAGGAAAGATGCTTTATTTTTACAGTATGGAAAAATGGCTTTGCCCTGATTAAGAATAAAAAGTGTTCCAGAATTCTCCTGGGTAGCCCTACTACCATACACACTGGATGCCTCATAATAGTTTGGGAATAAACCATTATGAGCAGCACACATTTGGAGTCACTGCCTGAGCAGATCATCTACCACAAAATACTCTGGAATGGGTCTGCCCCCGTCTTTCCTCAATTAAGGTATACTCACCTAAAAAAAGAAAAATACCAGATGAATAACCAAGATGTTCCTTAAAACACCCCAATATTGAGGAATTTTCTCTAGCTTAATGGATGAAATGGTTTAAGCTGTCATAACACAGTTCTCAGGACAAGAACTTCAAAGTTCCTCCTCCAATTGAGACAGAAGGAGTCCTGGAATTTGGGTCTCTACAAGTCTGGGATTCTGATCTACTATTTTATTTGATACTAATTGCCTCATTTCTGTGAGGCAATTCACTCTTGGGAATCTAGTCCTTAGCTTCCAGATTTCCTGTTTGTAGACACAAGTAAACTCAGAGAGTTTCAAGTCAAACAAAACATTCTTTTCAATCCCAAACCAGACTTTTCACCTCATATATACAAATCAGAAAATTTATGTTTCAGCCCATTGGGCTTTCAATACTACTGGTTTCATGTGCATGCAAACCTTGGACTCAAACTACAGCACGGATCCATTGTGAATTAGCCTAAGTCAGCTGTTTTGCATAGCATTACCAGCCCAGAACTCTGCCTTGCTGAAGCAGCAGTAAGTGAAAAATTATTTGGCAGCAAAGCTGCCATCTACAAACCAGATTCACTCTGCCCTTTGCTTCTGATAAGCAAGGCAATATAGATATATGCAACATCCCCCACCCATTCTGAGCCAAATCCAAGCACCATGAGTCTCACCTTCAACAACTACATACGACGCTCTGCACGAGGTTTGGGCACACACAGTTTGCTGTTTGCAGGCTAGCAATGGATGGTTACAAGGATCAGTTGTACACTTCGATACTTTTGATGTGAAAAATTCTATGCAAAACTAAAGTACAGGAAAACTTTGCTTTCTCCTTTCGTGAGTGTCAGTCCTGAACAATGTATTTGCAATGTATGAATGTAAAGCCTACAGTAGGCAACATTCTCCTTGATGTCTGGGGCCATCATGCAACTCTTTCTGGCACTCTTTTTGGCACTGTGGCATTTTGAAGTTCAATAACCTTCGACTGACTGAGTGAAAATTCAGATTTGGTAAATGAGATGGTACAACATCCAGCACAAAAAGTAACTGTATGGAAAGTGCTCACACGGGAGGGAACCAGCTACTGCGAGACAAGTCTGGCAACAGTGGCTACAAGACTCCTGTTTATAATACAAAACCATCCATGCTGACTGAACTAGACTGGGCATTGTACACTGGATTTATTCTGGGCCTGCATTTTGTCAGTCTCAGAAGCAAACCCATATGACAGGATGCTGAAACCACCAAGTTACATCAGGCAAATCACACCTCTCACACTGCTGGGTGTGTGCTCAAGCACAGCCCCACAGAGTCAGACCAGAAGTCCATCTAATCCTTCACACCTGCTCCAAGATGACACATGTGAGTACAATAACATTAGCAGCCCTTTACAGAAATAAAAGAAAACCTAAGGCTTTGATGCTTAAAATTATCTAACTCACTACTGCAGCAGTTCTCCAAACCCTTTCCAAACTTCCTCAGCTCTGGTCTACAGCTAGAAGGTCAAGCAAAACCAAACAGGTATCAACCTGCCCAAACTTAAGATCTAATAATTTTCTGATTGTTTATCTTCCTCAGATAAGTACAGAGAGATAGGCATGAGTTGCAGCTTCATGAGAGACATAGAGGGGCAAAGCTGGACAACAGAATCCTGTCCTGCACTGCCACAAGCCGCAACGAACACGACCACGAAATGAGCCACCTTAGCTTCCCTGTAAGCTGTCAGCTCTCACGCTCCGTCCTGTACTCAGATCCTTTGCTGAGTTATTTCAGCACGTTAATTTGCCAGAAAACCTGACTAAGGACTCCCCCCTCCTCACTGACTTCACAGGCTGAAATAGCTCAGTTAACGTGTAAATGAAGCTACCAGGAGTTCAGACTACAGCAAAACCTCAATCCCACTTGCTAACAGTGTATCAGCAAAGCATACTAGAACCCTAATAAAGCTGCCACTTCCAAACCACGAAGTCAAAGTGCAACCAAGAGAGAAAGAAGCAAGCCTTACATACAGCCTGCACAAGAGCTACTCAACAGAGTTCAAGTTACTTCACTATATTTTGTACCCACAAAGAACATTTCAGGGTAAGCCTCCAGACAAGGCAGCACAAATGTAGAACAGTGTCTCCCATATCATACCTCTGGCAGCCTTAGCTCTGCCCTTGAAATTTGATCCAGCCTGTCCTGCACCTGTTTATGAGTTAAGTGAAGAATCTGCATAAGACAACCTTTCAAATCACCTTTCTACACAGATCTTTTTTAAAAGAATATTAAACACGTAACTCAATCTAACAGCAGGAGCACTGAAGTCAAATAGACACTTCAAGAACTAACAACAATACTCTTGACTTCTGTTTCTAAAGGGGAATGTCAAATCTGAAATACTTGAAGCCTCAGCATTTGGTCACACTGCAGCTTGTCTTATTGGGTTTTACATCAACACAACTTCATCTTTATGTTTAATCAGGTATTTTAGCCAGGGAAACAGCACAACGGTATGCACTCTTGAACCTTCATTTCCCAATTCAGTTCGGAAATGTGACGTGGCACTACTGCAGCCATCAGCAGGCAGTCTAACACTACGTAAACAATTCCAGAAGCCTGATGGATAAAGAATAGATTAAGTCTCAGTTTGGAAGATTAAGAACGTTGGAGCTCCGCTAAGAACTACAAAATATAGACAGGTTTTACAAGAAGCTGGCTGCTTTAGGTTAGCGCTAGCCAAGCTTTTACAAGCAGCCTCTACACATCCAAGCTGTTTTATTGCCTCTTTCGAGAGCAGACAGCAAGGGGTTGACAGCCATCAGAAAACAAGTTTTCAAGAGTCACCAAACCATTCTATAAATAAGTTGTGAAGTTATACACTGCACTGCAGGAATTGGTTAGTCTCATTTGCCAGGATACTAGAGACATAAACTGCCTGTTGCCACGCATTTCCCACTCCTCTCACAAGCACAAAAAAAAAAAAAAAAATAAAATTAATCACATTCTCACATACATACCTTTGCTCCTCACACACCAACTGCAAGGCATAAGACCTAAAGGAATCCCTTAATAAATCCATTTAATGAGAGACAGCCTATCACGTAGAATGACAACATGGCATTTTTCAGTCAAAATAATCAAGCTACATCATGAATTTTGCATCAGTCTACTGTGAAACCCAGGACCGGTTTAGAAAAATGATTACATGTAATTAATTATGGCAAATATAACTTTCCATCACTAATTATCTCACAACCCCAGGATGACAAGCAGCAGTATTTTGTTATGAAGGGATCAGGTATCAAGTCTTGCTCTTCTTCTGTAGAGAGGCACTTCAGTGTGATTATATGTGCTTCACGTGAGCGACTGACTTTGGCTGTCAGCCAGCATTTTATCAGAACTCACCTTCAGATACCTATACATCACTTTGATGAGCAGTTAACATTCTCCACAAACTCTAAGCTTGTTCAGCACCTAGATGGTGTACTTAACCAAGGAACTCAGCCCTCTGCAGTTTCATTAAACTGAAACGCCACTTATTCTTTGACTTTTATTAAGTTCACTTAGGTTGACCAAATGAGCTTCCCTAAAGTAAACAGGGTTATAAAATATCAGGATGACTCTATCTTTAGGTGCTCAATATAAACAAATACTTAGTCCAACTAGAAAACTTTAAAAATGACTTTAGATACAAAAGTGTAACAATTATACTGCGCGATACATCTTTATATATCACTAAGCCCATTAAATTTAAAAAAAAAAAAAAAAGTTTTGCACCATCAAGACCAGCCACAAGTCCTGAACCTCCATTCGTTACGCATCCTTGATCAGAGTAAACTGAAACTGGGGAATGCTTGGGATTCAAAATACCCTGAGCACATACTAGTGCAACACCACAAAGCATACACAATCCCTCGGAAAAGGGGCGAGGAGAGGAAAAAAAAAAAAAAAAAATCGCAAGAATCAGATGGTGCTTTATTATACAAGCATGAAAATTAAGTTCCTTTGGAAAATAACTTCTTGGGTGGACTTCCGGACCAGTGAGGTAGCCCAATGGGAGAGGAAAAAAGTGGAACTTGGTCCCCACGCGTGATACCTGCCGGACGGTC
>NW_008623860.1:0-2614 GCF_000691845.1 Merops nubicus
GCAGGGATGGGGGAAGGGTTGGATTCAATCTTAAAGGTCACTTCCCCCAAAATCATTTCTATGACTGCTTTAGAGAAGAACCAGCCACCACTCCAACACAAACCCTGGAGAAACCCTTTCCTAGGTTCTCCATCTTGCCTTTACAACAGAGGTTGCTCAGAAACATCTTTCCTTTCACGGCTGTTCCAAAGGTGTCCTAAGATGGTCATCACAGCAACCCCTCTACCTGCCCAACCCTCGACCTCTCCACCTGGCCGTGAGGTGACCGTGGGGGGAGACGCTTCTTGGTACCTTTTTCTTTTGAGCCACCTCCTCCTCGGGCTTGGGCACGATCTGCTCCTTCTCGGTGAGGATCATCTCGATGTGGCAGGGGGAGCTCATGTAGGGGTTGATCCTGCCGTGCGCTCGGTACGTGCGCCTCCGCATTTTGGGAGCCTTGTTCACCTGGATGTGCTCGATGACCAGAGAATCCACATCCAGACCCTGGGAGTGGGGTGAAGGCAACACACCAGGTCAAGTCAGAAGGACAGGGACCACTCTTCTACCTCTCACAGCAAATTGAGGACACTGATGGCTCAGAAAAACTGAATTATTTCATGGTTGTTCCAAAGGTGTCCTAAGATAGGTCATCACCGCCATCAAAGTCATGGAATGAAGTCCAAGATACAACTTGACCTGGAGTCCCCCCGTTTTGTTTTGTAGACTTTGAGACCCAGCTTAGGGGAGAGCTGGTAACAAACCAGCGACCTGTAAAAAATTAGGGTCACAAAAATGATTTCAAGGCTGGAAGGGCAGGTTGAGAGAGTTGGGGGTCTTCAGCCTGGAAAGAAGGCTCCAGGGTGACCTTCTGGTGGCCTTTCAGGACTTTAAGGGGTCTAGAAGATGGGGAAGGACTCTTTTGTTAGGGCATGTAGCAACAGGATGAGGGCTGATGGTTTGAAACCTAAAGAGGGAGATTTAGACTGGAGAGAAGGAAGAATGGTTTTATGCTGAGGGTGGTGAGACCATGACCCAGGTTGCCCAGAGGTGGTGGGGCCAGACTCTGCAGTGTTGCACAGCAACAGGACAAGGGGCAACGGGCACCAGCTGGAACCCAGGAGGTTCCACCCGAGCAGGAGGAGAAACTTTTCCTGTTTGGGTGCCCAAACCCAGAGCAGGCTGCCCAGAAAGGCTGTGGAGCCTCCACTGGAGAGATCCCAAACCCATCTGGCTGCCATCCTGGGCATCCTGCTGTGGGTGACCTGCCTGGAACAGGGAGGCTGGATGAGATGATCTCCAGAGGTCCCTTTCAACCCCTACCAGCTTGTGGTTCCGTGGTGAATGCCTCATCCCTGGAACCATTCCAGGTGAGGTTGGCCAGGGCTCTGAGCAACCTGTTCTAGCTGCAGATGTCCCTGCTCCCTGCAGGGGGTTGGACTGGATGCCCTTGAAAGGTCCCTCCCAACCCAAACCAGCCTGTGATTCTATGCCCATCACTCATCTTTTCACTTGGAAAAAGCACAAGGCCTCATTCAAACGAGCCCTAAACCAGAAGCCTCTACAGAATCCAGTCTGACCCACCCACCTGGCCTCACCCACTCTCTGGACTCCTTTTCAGGAGCCCTGACACCACCCCTCTGCCCTCCATGCCACCTCCACAGCCCACCTTGAGCTCAGCGTTGCTCTCGGCGTTCTTCAGCATGTGCAGCAAGAACTCAGCACTTTTCTTGGGCCACCGGCCCTGCGTCCAGCCCCACTGCTTGGCCTGGAAGAGGGGAGAAGGGAAGGAAGGAGAAACGAGTCCCCTTTCACCCTGGTGCACCTCAACTCCTCCTCAAAGTCACCCTTCTCCTTTCCACACCAGGTCCTCTCCTCTGGGGCCTCACCTGGGCACACCTCCCGACGCCGCCGTTGTAGCGACGGAAGGGCACACACTGTTTCTTCAGGGTAACATCCTTCAGGTACTTGGTGGCCTTGCGGATGTGCATGCCCTTGATGGCCTGGGCGGTCTCTCGGGTGTTCTGGCAACACACAACAAAGTTCCTCCTAAAACATCCAAGCTACAACAAGAGCAAACCCATTCCTCTCCCATTCCTGGATCCTGCTTTTTTTTTTTTTTGCTACAAAACTCATTTAAGATAATTAACCACGATATTTTTAATTTTTTTGCTTTGTTTTCTATCCCCTGGAAGAACTCCCATGACTTTTGAGACTGGTTAATTAATTTGTGTCCTACTGCATACCTTAAAATGCACCCGCAGGTTGGAGCCCCGTGACTTGCACGCTGCAGAGAGAAAAACACAACTTTTGGAATAAAAACCTCAACGGCTTTGGTCAAGTCCAGGGTGAACGTTCACGCCAAAACACGACTCACATTTCGTGGGGTTCTCCGGGTCCAAAGAGTAACGCACCATTTTGGGAGCTCAGCTGCCAACAGAAAAAAAAGCTATTAAAAAAACCCCTCACACAAACTTTTCACACAGATACACAGAACCCGAGCTGTTCACTTTACTGCTGACAGCCAACGGAAGGAGCTGCTCAGATGTTACGCTTTCTTTTCACAATTAAATCCAAAGGTGTCCTAAGAATGTCATCACCGCAGCCATGGCTTCTCCTAGGGGCCTGCTTCCACCTC
>NW_008623861.1:0-15850 GCF_000691845.1 Merops nubicus
AGGGGAGAGAGGGGAGAGAGGGGAGAGCAAGCACTGCAGCAGGTTTCAGTCCCAAATATTCAGAGGCCAAGTATGAGAATTCACTAAGAAAAACTGCCCAGAAATCTGTGAATAATAAGATTCTAAGAGGGACCATACAGCTACACACGAATTTTTTTTAAGATTCCACAAATCAAAAACCACTAAAATATGTTAGAATAATGACCTGAAGGGATTTTTGCCCAAACTTCCCCTTTCACAGGTCTGACAATAACATTAATTAAAATTAGACTCAGCAAGCAGGCAATCATGAAGAAGTTCTTACTTTAAGTGTTCTCCAAAGACAGTAGTTATCCTGTACAGAGCTGTTTTCAGAGATGCCCTGAGAGCAAATCTCAGTGTTTTGTAGGATGTGTCCACCAGACTCCCTGACACCCTGGGGGGCTTGCTAGAGACATGAGGCAGTTTGAAGTACCTGTCTACCACCTGAGAGAACAAAACAAATCAACTTGTTTCACCTGTTCAAGTATTTCATAATGTACCTAGCAACATGTTTATGTCAAATAAAACAAAAGTGCAAGTTCAGAAATGCCACCACAACACAAAAATGTATTGAAGACTCAGCTTGATCTTGCATTTTCTGGCCATCAACATGAACACAGAACCAAGTTCTGTGAAAAAAGATTCACTGGTAATGAGTTTTAAATGCTAAGCACAGCACATGCTGCAGTAGAAACATAATTCTGTGATGTATTATGACTTGCTTCTTTCAGAAACAAAAGCATTGGTTGGGGTTTTTTCCCCTCCCTTCCCTGGTGCCTGTTCTTGGAATAGAGAGCTTACACCAAATTACTTTCTAAATAATCTCTAAATTCTTTCAAAAAAATTCCATTAAGGCAATGTAAATTATTATCTCAATAGGACATGAATAGCCTTAGAAACAAATCTGATTTTCTTTTAAATACACATTACACAAACATCAGTAATTGAAGGCTAATGTCTTAGTAGAACACTACACAGATCTTATCTCCTGTGATTTGCAATATCTCCAAGTGCTCCAAGTTGCACAAGCCAAACAAAGATTAAGTCCTAGCTATACAGAAAAATATAGTATTATAAATTGCTGCATCTCTGAAACAAGGTCTTTAACTGAGCACATGGCACCATTTTCTTAAAATGAAACATTCCATTAAAAACATGCTTTCCACTCTGCCACTTTAACAAACTAACAAAATTTTTATTCAGCTCTTTCCTAGTGCACCTAGTAGCAACTAGCTGCTTTGTTTAGATTAAGCAGAGAAGAGCTGTTACAGTTGTAACAACTTGAGTGTTATGACTAGTCAGCAAGCTCAAAATATAAAATCAACAAAAAAAATCTTCTCTTCTCCTACACTGTTCTGCAGTAAGGAAAAGTTAACAGTTTTTTACCTCCTGAAGAGTCAGTAAAGTATTCAAGATAGCTGGCAGTGTAGTTTGGACAACTCCAAATTGGTCTTCGGTAAAGGAGGCTGCTACCAAATGAGACAGACCTTTAAAAAAACCATAAAAATTTCCTATAGCTGCTGAATTCTCAACTTCTGAAGCATTAACAGAGATCGTGGTTTTGCCTGAAGGTGGTTCTGATGTGGTGGAACTCGCCAGGCCTCACTGCAGTGAGGTGACAGTTACCTCAGATTTGGCTTGCTTCAGGACTAAACCACTGCTTTGACAGGTGTACCACAGATTGATGGCAAAAGGCAAGACAGATTATATATAAAATACATTTTTAAAAAGCACTGACTTCCTCTTTCCACTGCTCTGATGAGAGCTGTACCTGACAACAGGTAAGAGAAAGGACCAATTTCACAATTCTTCCAGCCATAAACATTTCCAGATCACTTAACTCTCTTTGTTCAGCTTGTATGAGGAAAACTCTACTACTTTAAGAGAAACCTTGATTTAGCTTTAAATCCCTTCTCAGTTTACTTGTTTGTAATATTTTAAGTTACACCCTAGCCCTCTGCTCTCAGTTAAAACACAAATGGTATCTTCTCCTCTTCTGTAAACTGTATGTGCAAGTCCCATCTCATGACTCTGTAGTTCCTCACTCATCACCTTCAATCCAACACAGCATGGCCTATCTGCCCATAAAACACATAATCCAGGAAAAAGATCAACTTTTGCACAGTCAGATCTATTAAAAGATTCTATCAATACCAGTATTTGCTCAAGAGTTTGAAACAATCAAAAAAACCCCACAGTCCCACCCCAGACTGTCATTGGTAATTCTCTGCAGACCATCCTTTTCCATTTATTTAAGTTACTACCTGAGGAGCCTTCCTCCCTCAGCTCTGTGATTAACAAAGACCCAGAGCCTTTAGTCAGAAGAACTGTTGTAAAAAAGCATCATTAATCTGCTACTGGAAAAACTTTGAAAGTGCTACATGGGTTCCCATGGAAGAAAAGCAACAGAAACCACGTTTAGGAATCTCTACCAAACCTCCAGAGACTATAAACTAAGAGATCTCAAAAGTAACAAGTGAATTAGACCTTTATGATGCTGTTAACCTGAAATGCAGTCAGGCTTTTGTCAAAATAGATTCAAAGAATTTTATTCCATTACATTTACAAAGCACAGAGCCCCAGAAACCTAGAATTGGATCCTTTTAGTTGCTGTAGGTCCGTAAGTCAAAAAAGTAGATCACCTTGGAATAGAAACTGCTTACCTTCCAAAGCCCAGATGTGCATCTGGGCATCAGAGAAGACAGCTTGGATGGAGGCTTCTGGGTGCTGAGAAGAAATTGAAGTATTGTGAGTAGACTTTATAAATAACATGACCAAAACTGCATGCTTCAATCAGGGTATTACACATTTGGTAAGGTCTTGTTCCTCCCCTCCAAACAGACCTGCAAGGCTGACAGAACTCAGGGTATACCAAATCTGATCTTTCAGGAAACTAAAATTCTTCTTGGACAGAAGCTGCTCACAAAGCTATAAACTATAATTGGGACTCCAAAAAAAAAAAAAAGAAAAAAAAAATTAAAAAATAATATTAGCTAGCTAGTTTTCAAGAGCTAAACAGGCAATAAAATTCCTCCATGCCTATTTCATCATCTTGTTTGCCTCAGTCTCTGCCCATCTATAACTGATCAGAAAACACTGCTGTACATGTAAGCATAAACCATTATCACATGCACAGAGAAAATCTGCATATAAAAATATGAGCTCTAAAAACAAAGACCTAAATTAGAGAGGGATGCTTCTGTAAAATGTAACAGAATTATTGCTCAACTATGGCAAGAGAAATACCCAATTGTTTTTCTGTGTAAACACCATTCAAATTCAGTTTAAGTGTTCAAGTTCACCTGAAAAGTGGTAGTAATACTAGTACCAGTATTTTGTAAGGAGATGAGCTCTATTTGGAGGAAACATTTAAATCCCTGAAAAACAAAGACCTAAATTGGAGAGGGATGCTTCTGTAAAATGTAACAGAATTATTGCTCAACTATGGCAAGAGAAATACCCAATTGTTTTTCTGTGTAAACACCATTCAAATTCAGTTTAAGTGTTCAAGTTCACCTGAAAAGTGGTAGTAATACTAGTACCAGTATTTTGTAAGGAGAAATTCCCAACTTTCTAGCTACCACCTCTTCTACAAAGGAATGCTATGAAGAATTTGTTTGGTACATGGACCTAAAAAGCAACAGTTAACTGAATTTAACAACTAACTAGATGCTGTATAAACTTACAGTTGGTATACTAAGACAATTGTTTTTAAGTTCTCAGTTGTGTTTTAAGAGGACATGATGCTTGAAGAAAAATGCAGTTTATAATCTGGTGAGTTTAAACAAGTATTCTTATTCTTTTTTATGCAAGTATGGGATAATCCTGCTAGGATTATCACAAATTTGTGCTTAATGGAAAACCTTAGAATAAAAGAAAGGTTTTAGAACCCTTACTACATGAGAAAGGTACATAGTGCCACAGCAGAACCCATATGCTCAATTCTAGTCCATGCTCCTCAGACACAAAGCATAAGATCACAATTACCTTGCTGAAGAAATACATTATCAGCACTCGTTTTAACAAGAAGTTTTTGATCTGAAAAGAAACAAAAGATCATAAATATAATTTGTATTTATATACGGAATGCATAGTTTGCCCTCTTCAATGCCCCCATCTTCTCACAGCATGAAGGGATGAGGGGGTGGGGGGAAGGATTTTTGTCATGTAAACTAATTGGAAGAGGAAGTATTCACTCAGAAAAAAAGAAAGTTCTTCCAGAAGAGAGAACACCTAAGTTGCACTGGTTGTAACCTATCTTATTCCAACTTTTACTCTACCTGTTCTTGCTTATTCTGAAGCCATGTGTAAATAAATCTTGGTTGCACTGCCTCACTGCCAAGTCTTGAAGCAGAGGGCACTGGAAAGGACTCGTGGTGGGAACCATTCATTTGCAGATCTGCAAGAGAAATACCGTATCTTCACAAAAACTGGTTGCAGTCACTTTAATCCTCAAGATATTGACACAGCTACTACACTTAGGCTACTTAGCCTACTACAAGGCCAAAAACAGTGCTGTGGAAAAACCTCTACCTGAACCCGAGGTCCACAGCTTCGGTCCCCTTCTCGTAACACGAGGACTGTGGACTGACCCATGCCAAGGAGAGTTTACATCCACAATTCCCATCTTGCCATTTAAAGCAGGGGAGCTGAAAGGTGAACCAACATCAGACCCAGGCGATGCCTTTAAAGGCATTAGAGATGATTTCACCAGTGAAGACATGGAGGTCCTAGGAACACTGGACCTCTGTGATTGGAAAGACATCTCTTCTGGCACAACGGCTCCTAATGGCAAAGAACACACTGTGTGAAGACAAGCAGGCTGGTGCATGTGAAATAAGAGACAGGTTTGTTATTTGATTGCTACTTCATCAACTTCTGTATCATCAGAGCTTTTATTAAAGGACACTGTTTCCACTGTGGTCTTGCAAAGAAGTACACAAGGAAGCAGTGTTTTAAAAGTTCATCAGTTTAAGAACAGCAAGTGATGAGAAGAATCCTGGTGGATTTCTTTTTCTCCTTTTGCTAGCCATCAGAAGTATGCCCTGCTATATATCCATAAGTGTGCTTTTAGGATTAAGTACTAGAAAATAGGCTACCTATAGAGGAATGGCAATTCCTTCTGATTCTGTTTGGTATGAAAGAAAAGACATGTCAGCCTCAAAATCCAAGGAACAGCACAACTAGAAGAAATTCACCTCTGACATACCAACAGTTCCCTGCTGTTCCCAGGGCACTTGTATCCTAGGCACTGGCTGCCAAGGGACTCAACTACCTCACACCCCTTGTGCCAACAGCTCTGCTGCCAGGAATGATGCCCAAGTCTGGCTCATAAAGCACCTGAAATGTTTGCAGGCTGCACACAGCTCAAGAGTCAGACTGGCTTTTCACTAATATGACTGTAGAATAAGAATCACAAACATATTCAAAGTCCCCACAACAACACCACAAAACAATTCTACCATCTTAAACTAATCATGAGAGCAGCTATGCAAATTACAAAGCATCTCTTGGCAAGACTTAAGTTCTCCCTGTAGTAGGTTGAACCATTTACTGAAATTAATAATTAGAGTTTCTTAATACACACAAATGCGGAAAAAAAGACTGTATTGAACATAAAATCAGGCAAAGTCAACAAACAGAATAAACATGATCTTTCCAAGTTTTCTAGTTATTTTGGGATTACTTCAACAAGAATACCTAAAAGGAAATAGAGAGAGAGACATTTTTGCTTGCATTTGTTTGCAAGAAACTCTGATCCACCCTCCCCACACAACTTAATTGAGACTAACCTACCTAGGCGATCTCTTGGTACTTTCATGCTCTATAAACTTCTCTGAGGGCTTCCTCACATACCTGGAGTCCGTGGAGGTACTTTCAGCTCTCCTGCTGGCTGCTTTGCTCTGCCATTTGCTGCTGCAGCTTCCTGCTGTGTGATCAGCCTCTGGGTCAGGTCACTCAGCAGACTCAAACACTCCCTTGATATTGCAGTCCAGTTGTGCGGGTGCCCGCCTAGCAGCACAGGCAAAGAGGAAACACAGTAGGTGTGTTTAACCCAGATGCTCATCCCTCCATCTGTGCTGACAGTGCCCATGTGCTCTCAGCATGAGCTTCAGAGATTATAGTACCACTCCATTTCTAAAAAGGCACAGTGCCTTTTCCCTGTGACAGTTTATTGGTACTGAGAGGAAGATGAAAGCACGGACAGACTCGATCCTCCTGTCAATGGATAACTCTAAAAAAGACTTTAATGAAATCTGCTAAGCAAGCAGGAAAAACAGTTCAGCTGATCAGATCTCAAATCACTAACCAACCAAAATGAATAGAGTAATATCAACAGTGATAGTAAACAGTTCTGAAGTAGTACAAACACTACAACTCCTGATGAGGTGTAACCAAATGTTCCTGAAGGCTTTTAAGTAGTTTTAATTTACCTTCTCTGCCATATCTTTATATATAGCAAGAGGCTTGAATACTAATTGTAATTAGAGTCATTATTTGCTTTCAAATCCCTAGCAGTGACTCACTATTTATGCTCGATTTCCCCTCACTCCACATCTCAACATTAGGCTTCTGTACCTAGCTGTTAGATTATTCAGCTTGGACTGTTTGACTGGTGGTGTCAAGAGGACCCTGCTTTCATTACTCTGAGACCTGTGTTTCCTCATGGCTGTCATTTAAATCAAACCACAGGCACTAGTTTGTTGAGGTTAGTAGATGAAACAATACATATATAGATATATATAAAATTAGGCATCCTTTTGGAAAAGGCATCATAGGGATACTTTTACTTATGAGGCCTTCTAAAATGTCACAGAATTAAATAATTTCTAAAAGCATTTGACTAACTTCTTTTTAAAAAGGAAAAAGAATCAGTATGAAATAGTTTTTATCATTACCTGGCTGACTAAGGCTAAAGACTTCCTGTCGTCGAACAGGAGAATACTTGGATAGTAACATCAAGTCTTGTAAGGCTAAAAACTACAAAGAAAATAAAATGTTTTAGTGCATGTGAAATCCAATGTATTCCCTTTAAAATGCAGGTATCCACACAAAAGCAACACCTAACGAAGAATGAGTTCACCCAGACTAAAACCATCCACTTAACAGGAAAAGAGAGAGGGCAAAGCACTGCACACAGCCTTACAACCGCTCTGGATGGGGCTGTTGAGTCAGCAGATCTTCAGAGAACTTCACTAATAAGTCATTTCTTTGGAGCTAAAGAAGTTCTAACACCATTTTTTATCCTATAGCCTATTATATCTCCAGTCTTACCACAGCAGTATCATCAGTAAATGTGGATTTTGCATATGCAGAATATCCTTATATTTATATAACACTTCTTATATGAGGTCTCCAATTTTTAAGTATTATAATCAGTAAATCAGGCCAAAATTACTGTCCTTCACACAGAGATTTAAAGTAGATTTTTTGTATTGTCTTTTTTTAAAATAGAAACCCAACTTCCAACAAAATTTAAAAATATTCTCGTAATTTCAAGAGAATACACATCTAAGAACTCACATTTAAGTAGCAGGGGCAAAGTATTAAGAGCATACAAAGAGATAAAACACCTGTTTATGTGACAAAGGCTCAAAAGATGAGTTAAAAAACCCAAATGTCACTAACCTTCTGTTTTAACTTCAGTAGCACTAAAATACTTACCTCTGATTAAATGAGTTTGCCTTCAGCTGAAGCAGCACAGCATGGTGAGCACCAGTAGATGTCACTACTAACCACATTTCCACCAGAAGCTGCCTCTTTGAGGGTTCTAAGGCAGCTTTTTAAAGAACTGACACCTCAGTTACAACAACTGGTACCCAGAAGATCCGATTGCATGCTTTGAGAAACAATTTCTCAGCACACACCTAGCTGGGAAGATGGTGGAAATTTAATTACCTTTATAATGAGGGGAGGGTTGCTGTTTAAAATTTTAGGCAGGCACTGGTCTGTCTCCTCAGCAAAAGTTGGCTGGACAGGAAAATGATGTGTCTGAGTAGAAATATCAGAAGTTGTGTTATACAGAGCAAAACACAAGAAAACCTTATGAAAGGCCAAACCAAACTTGTTACTTGTCAGATGAATGATGACCTGCAAAGCACATACTCCATTGCTTCAACTTACTGTGAACCAGCCTGAAATTTCTAACACAGCAACAAAATATTTTACTCCTTATGTTTAAAATTAAGAAATTTTAGAAAATGCAGATATCTTTATTTTCAGATAGCTTCCTTGTACCCAGATTCATAGCTAGAGGCATCATATCATTATGAAAAGAAATTCCTCTAACCACACACCCAGGAAAAATCTAGTGACACCATATTCACAAACAAGACTGAAATGTAACCTGTAAGGTCTGGCTTTAACAGTGTAACCACGCTGGTGAAGAACTGAGTGTTCTTTTCCTCAATAAATTAATTCTTAATTCTTTTTTCACATTGTTTCATTGATAAAATAATGAATTCTTATTTTTATGATCATGATATTAATATTCTGTGTTTTAATAGAGTTTCTGTTCTTGTGGCTACATTTGGAATGTAAATAGCTGTGCTTAAATTGTATCAAACATTGCATCTTTTTTAATGCTATTTAACATGGATCAGTTTGGGCACAGATCACCTGTCAGTTCTGTGTTGCTGCACTCATTTTCCATCTCATAACTTTATTCTCCTCTGTTTCCAACTGCAGAACTGAAATCTGAGGTGGCAATTACTTTTAAAACGTTCGTAAAGCAACTTCATGTTTATATTTTCAAGTTTACAATTTATTTTCTACATTTCAGTTAACCCTATGCAAATATTTACAAGCAGCTTGGGAAGATTTTAGCTCATAAAAATAAATCATATGGATAAACAAATCTTTTGCTCAAAAGTCAAAAGGGCAAGGTCCTTTTTATACCTTCACAGCTGGATGTTTCTTTTGTTTTCCATAGTTTTACAAGCAACAAATCCAGATGAACACAGTGTTTACTGGTGCTTCAACCATTACCCTTTGAAACAGGTTGTTCACACCTCAGAGCTGTTGTTGGAGCCTACAAATTCTGACACATCATTACATCAGTTCAACTGACTTATTTGTTAATCTCTTGTCCATGCAGCCACAAGAAATAGACTTTTATAATTAAACTTAGCACTCCAATGGGCACTGTATGCCATTTAATTCTCTAAGAGTGCTTTGCACCAATATACTGAGACAGGGTTTAAACCTGGCTTGTTTTTTTTCCTACTGATCTGCAATCTAGAAGTGTGGGGGTTTTTTTTAAATCATTAAATGAACATTTTTTTCTTCTGTATGCTTATAAAGAAATATCTGGATTTGTCAACAAAGAACAAGTCTTCTCAGATTCTTTGTTGTTGAGACTTTTTTCTCTCTTCAGTCATAGTCTCACATTTATTCTAATAGGATTCATTACATGTAAACAGCCATTTTATAGCCAAATTAATTTGTAACTTTATGATTGAATGAAAAAGCACAAGTGTCTTAATTCCCAAGATCACTTGAAGTCTATTGTAATACTGCAGCCTGAATTATTTTAACATGTTCCTGCTTTGGAGAACTATGTACTTTGATGTTTCACTTAAATCTGAGGTTCATAGAGCAACAGCATTTTCTTCTCTTTCCTGTTATAAAATTGGACAGAGAGCTATAGTTTCTGGATGTTACCTCCCCACGTAACCTGTTTTGTTACAAGTTTTCTGCTAGTTTCACACTCAAATACAAAATCCTTGCATGAAAACACACAGAGAGGCCAAGCTAGTGAGCTCTGCCTGACATATTTGGACCCCACGCTGTCTCATCTGTCTTTACACCTAAAGAGGACAAAGAACATGGAACAGGCTTCATGAAGCACAAAGTAGTTGTTTGTTAGGGTGGTCCCAACAACATCTGCACAGATTTAGTATCAAACAGGAGGAGGACATGGAAATAGAAGTAAAGGAGTAAAAAGCATTTATTTTTCAAACAGCACAGGCAGGCTTGTCTTGCCATAAGGAGAGAGAGGGAAGGACAGTTCAAGTCCAGGCCTTTCTCAACTGTTCAATTATCTGCTATTATCCATAGTGCATTCTTTGAAAATTCAATAATTCATTAGTTATTTCCTAGCAAAACTATTTTTGAAAAGAAAATATTATCTGTGAGACACTGATGTCAAACCCTGAGCACTGCCATGAGGTACTAACCTCTGTAGCATAGATTTTGAAGAGTAACCATGCGATGTGCCAGGTCATCAGGAGGAACACACCACACAGCCAGGCATGGTAAAACAAGGAGAGATCCAACAAGCCAGTCAGGGTGTCAAGAGGATGCAACTTACTGCAGGTAAAACAAGCAAGAAGACAGGGATTTTTATTAGGGAGGTTGTCTACAACAAGCTGTTACAGCAGTCACAATTGCAAGGATAAAGTTGCCTTTATTTTTTTTTTCCCCAAAAGTTTCTTAAACATCTTTGAGACACCATTTCTTTACTTTTTCAGTAACTGCAATGAAATGAATAAAAATTAAAGGAAAAAAATATAAAATAAATAACAATGATTACAGTTTTAGTCACTTAAGGTATTGATTGTGGCTTTCCCATTTTAAATCAAATGGCAGCCATATAAAAACAAAGACATGTACCACCCCCAGCACAGCAAAGCAAATAAAACACACACATGCAATTTGGAGAGATCTGCCTTTCTAATGCTCTACACACTTAGAGAGATGAAGGAAACAGAGGATTTCTTAATGACTATCTACAAGATAAAGTCTTCTCTGGAGACTTTCAAAACCCACCTGGAAGCAATCCTGTGCAACCTGCTCTAGGAGAACCTGCTTTGGCAGGGGGGTTGGGCTAGATGATCTCCAGAGGTCCCTTCCAACCCTCACCATTCTATGACTCTGTGATGGTTCCTACAAGAGGATGTTGATTCCTTTGGGATCCATTCCAGAAGTACCCAATGTTGCCCATGTTCTGTGTGGGGAGGCAGGGAACTACTAGACACACAGAGCCAGTTGCTAAGCTGGACTTCCTCAGCAAAGGGAACTGTCAGCAATATTCTCCTGCAAGTGTCCAGCACCACGTGCTGCCTACCTGTCTATATGAAGATCCATTGTGGTACTTATCCAGATCTTTGGGATATAACCTAGAGGATCAAAAAGAAACACTGAAAAAAATGTGACACTGCAAAACCAAAAATAAGCCAAAAAGAAGACAAGAGTAGAATTCATGTATAGGCAAAGAGACTGGTCTTGTAACACACAAGCATCAGGAAATGATCTGCCTTTGAGGTTTGGTTTGCCCACTTGTGTCTTCACTAACAAGAAGAGCAACCAATACAGAACTTCTAATGTCTCCCATAATGTAAATAAATCTGGAAATAATTTTGGCATATTCTGACATCATTTAGGAGGATAATTACACCATAACATAAAAAAAAATCCTGATTTTCAGGAAGTCCAGTGAAATCATCTTTATCAGCACAGGTTTTTTTTTTACTGTAGTTTTAAAAAGCAAATGTCCTTTTAATATGGGAGGGAGTCATACTGCTTTCAGCTCTCCAGCTTCCTCCAAATAATATAAAGTGAAAAGTAACATGTTTTCACTTAAAATATAGCAACATCACATATAGTGAAGTCATGCCCACTGCTGGTATGTCAGGTTCAACTCTGCAATGCTACATTTCCAATAGCAGGCAATGGAAGGAGCAGTCCAAAGCATGGAGATATTTATTCATGTTAAAAAATACTTGGGAAAGTTTAAAGAAAAAAGTGAATATAAATTACACAGTAAACTTCTTTGGAATTGCACTGTGTTTTCAGAGTTATCATCTTTTTGCCACAAATCAGGATGAGTATGTAAAGAGTGGCCCAAAGCATCTGGTTTTAGAGTTAATTTTTTTTTTAAAAAAGAGAGAATTTCAGGAAACCTTACCAAAAAAGTAATATGCAAAACAGAAGTTTTTAACAAAAGACAGCGACTGCACAGAACTGTGTTTAATGAGCAGAGGCAAAGATCTTCTGAAACGTAAGTACTTGTATTGCTAAAAACAAACAAACAAAAAGAGAGGTTAGTATCCTGCATTCAGAATAAATCAATGAGATGGTGAAAAAAAAATTGAGGCATTTCAAAACCTGCAATCTAGCTGAATTAAAAAAAAAAACCCAAACCTTTTTATTCTCCCCATCTCTATCTGCCGATTTATGAGCACCTCTAGTTCTCACCCTTTTCCTGCTTGTAGCAGTATGAAAATAGAGGATGGGATAAACTAACTCTGTGCACAGGGGAACAAACTAGAATAATGCTGGGTAATGCAAAATAAACAAAAAACCCCAGAGAAGGCTTATTTAATCTACTGAATTTCTTTTAGATTAGAGGTGTTCCATTAAAATATGGGGAAAATTCAGACAACCATGAGTCAGTAATCCTCCAAGCAGTGAAACTAATGAAATACTGAAGCCTTTTTCTCCACACAGACAAATTATATGTCTTTCCAAATGACTAAAGCAACTGACACTATATGCAAATGAAACCACAGTGATTTCATGTTTTACTTGGCTAAGTTGCATTAAAAACAAAATAATTAACATCATTCAGATATAAAACTTTAAAAATGACTAGAACTAGAGCATAGCCAATGTGAATATTTGGTTTCCTGCCAAACTGAACGGTCATGACTTCAAAGTTTTCCACTAATACCAGCAACCTTGTCTAGAGACACTTTTTGCCAAATTGGTTGGACTTTGTAAGTCTGGGAATTGTGCAAAGTTAGTGGCTGCTGCAAGGCTACAGCAACAGAAGAAAGATGGTTTTTAAGATGTTGCACAAGCCACTCCTCATCATTTCACACTGGTACAGATTCCTGTAGAACCATTAAAGCCCCCACCAAAGGAATTAATGGAATTTCAGTTTCCATAGCACTACACACAGAAACAACCTTTGGATATTGAGCTATAAGCAAGGCTTAGTTTGCTATTTAGATTTTAAGTGAGCTGGTATTCAGTTACAATTGATAAAATGCTCTTTTTATCCCCCCCACTTTCTAGATTTTCAGCTTTTAGGTGACCCTTGTTGTCAGATCCAGGAGTTAATACTCAATTGGTGTATATTGTTTCTTTCCTGTAGTTCACTTTCTGCAACAATCCCAAGGGGGGTGTGGATTTTATAGCCACAGCATCCTGGATATGTGTTCATTTGAAAGGAGGTGAGCAGGAAGGTGGAAGAAGAACACTAGTGGCATTTAAAGCTGAGTGTGTGCTTCATCCAGGGGTGAAAGCATGCCAACAGACAGCTGCTGCTGCCACGTTCAAATATATAAACAACCAAGGCTTTTCTGATGTCTGTTTTACTTAGACATGTCTTTCTGTTTAAAAAGATGGTTCTTAAAAGGTGTTTAAACCTCTTACCTGTATGATTGGAAATGGCAAATAATTCATGTTCTTAATAAGATACAAAAGACTATAACTGTATCCCATGAAAGCTCCAGAAAGTAGAAAAAAGAGGTGATACTCATTTAGGCACATCTGAGGAGCAGCATCATTTAGTCTAAAACAGAAAAATTAGAATTAATTCCAAGGTGTTTTTTTTTTTTTAAAAAAAAAAAGTAATTCTAGACTTAAGAATTTCAAACCAGAAGTTTGATTTTACTTTCCTGATCAGTACATGTGATGATATCTCACTGAGTTTCTTCTAAAGTAGGAGGCATCCATCACCTATTTTTGTCATTTATGCATGATGATGCTTCCAGTATTTCTGAGACAGGTCACATTAACCAGAAGACCAAGACTTAATTCAAGTGACAACCACTTTGACACCATTCAGCTTTCCATTAAGAACCTTGGCAATTCTTTTTGGCCCAGTTACTTCTCTGTGCATTGTAACATTTACAAAGTAGAGCATTTCCTCTCATTCAACAAAGCAATGAACAGCATGTAAATGATTCTTTTTCACAGTACTGGAATTTTAGTTTTGTTTGAAACAAGCCATCAGCAAATACATTTTTCAAGAGAAGTTCTTTGCATGGTTTTTCTTTAACACACACACAAATAATTACCTTTCTGAAGGTGTGCAGGGCACAGCAAGAAACTGGAACTTCCCTTTTGTCATAACTGCAGCACACCAAGCAACCAACATTCCCATGACAGCATGGACAAAGGAATGGATAACTTGCTGAGGGTGAACCATTTTTCCTATCAGGGCTAATCGAGAGCATGGTATTGATGGCACAACTGTAAATAAAAGCCCAAAGTGAATTTTTGTACATGCATTGTCACCAAAGAACTCTTGACAGTTGGAGTCAGTCACTGTAGGATCAAGAAATCAATGAAGCAGCTCAGCCTAGAGGGTCTGAGCCATGAGGTGAGCAGAAATCTGAGATTACTTAAGAATAAGCTTCACAGGTTGTCTGTATTAATGTAAAAAGAAATCTTTCAGTGTTAGGATAACAACTGTAAATACAAATCTCTTTCAATGGTCATCCTATTCAATTCAAGGATCACAGACAGTTCATTGATGTACAAAAACCCACCTGCATAAAATTCAACGTTAAAGATGCTTATCACCAGAATCACCACAGACATGAGGAGGATACAAAAGATGGCGTAGGAGGTATATAGATCATTCAAAGAATCTAAAATAAAAAGAATATTATTATTGCTCAGAACACTGCAGTAACACACCAGTGACACATCAAGCAACAGCAAAGCACCCTTAAGCAGTCTGCAACAATCCACTAAGTGCATAAAGGGGAGTAATGGGGTATGGACTCTATAGTCTCATATCAGATTCTGCTTAAAAACATATTTAAATTTCACAGAAACTATTTTACACCCTTATAACTGGTTTTCTTATAAGTGAATACTCAGAATTTTGTTTAAAAAAAGAAAAAAAGATTATTTCAAAGTGAATCAAACTATGGCTTAACTAAGACAGCTTCCCTTAATAAAAGCTGCAACCATACAGCCACAATTAAAAGAAACTCCTCACAGAATAAATTGCTTTTGAATATACCAAAGCCCAATAGAACTAATCAAAGGGGGAAAGAAACCAAGTCTCCCTGCCCAGAGCAGCTCAATGATCACACACATCAAGCTTCCATCTAAAAAAATCTGTTTTCTGCGTGCACAGTGGAAGGAAAGTTATTCCACCCTCCACAGGGGCTCTTTCAGGAACTTCATTTTGTGATTCAATGCACCCAAGTGAGAGAAAACTTAAAACTATGCAAACAGCAGCTGCACAGGGTGGAAAGGGGAAGTGTGTCCACGCACTGAGAAGAGACAACTAAGTCACTTAACCTATCTTTTTTTACATCTGAAGAATAAACCTACGTGAGCTTTGCAGCAGTTACTTCTACCCAGGAAGAATTATGGCTGTTATGGTTATAAGTAATACAGAAACTCACATTTCAAACCCCAAAGACTATGCAGAAAAACACAAAGTTGAAAGATAACAGAGTGTCAGTTCCTGTGATTTGAGGCCAAGTCCAAAACCAATAGGGGAACTAAACAAATATTATACATGAACAAATATATGAACACTACCACGTGACTGTAAAAACACCAAACCATCAAAGGGCACCTTGTCAAGTAAAGCAGGAGAAGTGATTTTATTTTATTTTATGAACAGATTTTAAATGTTAGCATCGGGTCACAGTATGCAACAAACTGCTGCAACATCCTCTGCTATGCCCACAAGCAGATCTGGAGGGTGCAGGAAAGGCCAAAGCCAGGCACTCCCAGGCTCTGCCAACACAGATGTGCACTCTCTCCCCCCTGGAGCCCTTTTCAGCATGTGGGCCTTGGGCTGCTTCCCTCCCTGTCCCTGCCACAGCTGCAGCTCAGTTATCAGCACTGGCTA
>NW_008623862.1:0-2367 GCF_000691845.1 Merops nubicus
TTAGGAATCCACTGGCACTGTGGACATCAGCAGATACTATCTAAAGCCTGACAGAAAATTCTGGAGTTTGCAATACAACAGAATAATAAAGATGCACAGAGATTCATCAGACTGTTAAGGTTTTGGATACAGCACATTCAACATTTAGGACAGATTTTATCCTCATTGTGTCAAGTGACCAGGAAAAAAATATTTGAATGGGGAAATGAGCAGCAGTCTGCCTTTGAATTAGCAAAAGAGGCTATTCAAAGGTCTTTAGATTTATGGCCCATGAAAAAAGGAGAAGTGGAGTTGAATGTATCTGTTAAAGGTTTACATGCTAATTGGAGCCTCTGGCAAAAACAGGGAAAGAAAACAGTCCCTTTAGGATTATGGGGAAGGAAATTACCAGAGACAGGAAATAACTGTCCTCCCTTTGAGAAAGAGCTGTTAGCCTACTATTGGGCATTGGTGGAAACAGAACAGCTCACAATAGGAGAGAGCTAAGATGGGAGCTGGTGTAGTTGCTGCACTCCAAGAAAGATCAAGAAGTAAAGTCTGAGCGTACAGTCAAACAGGAATCCCCTGTGCAATGGGGACAGACTTTGGATCAATTAAGGCTTCTAGAAACAGAACATGCATGCTTTACAGACAGTCAGATAAATATATAGGAGTAAAAGGATTTTGGAAGGCGGTAGCCTATCATCCACACTTGGGGAAAGACAATAGGAGAAGGGAGAAGTAGCCAATATGCTGAATTATATGCAGTACATATGGCTTTAAAACAAGAGGATTTTGGGGAGTGTCATCTATACACCAATTCTTGGTCGGTGGCTAATGGATTGGCTACATGGCTGCAAAAGTGTAGCAAAGAACTGCAAAATCTATTCCAAAAAGGTCTGGGGAAAGGAAATCTGGAAGGATATTTGGGAAATAATTCAAAGAACTAAGGTGACTGTATTTCATGTTGATATCTATAGTAATATAAATTTACTAGACCAACTTCATAACTGTCACTGACAACTGGGCAAAGATTTCCCAAGCTGGATTGGAGTTCCCTCAGGAGGAGGGCCATAAAAGCTTGGTGAAATGGCACACCAAAAAAAAGTGGTAATCTTTGGGAGAAAGCCACTTCGCCACTTACAAGTGGGCCCAAGAGGATGGCATAATAATATCACTTGATATGATCAAAACAATAATTGCCCCATGTCCTCTGTCCCAGCACACTCATAAACATCCAGTGTCAAATGTTGTGAGAGGAGAAACGGGGAGAGGGAAATTGCCAGGACAAAACTGTCAAATGGACTACATTGAACCTTTACCCTAGGACTGAGGATGGAAGTACTTTTGCAAAGCAGTAGACACATACTATAGATATTTGATTGCTCATCCCTGTTAAAAAGGTACTCACCATAGAATCACAGAATCACTATGTTTGGAAAGGACCTCTAGGATCATGAAGTCCAACTTCCATTGCAACATTTCCCTATCCACTAGACCATAGCCTCAAGTGCTACATCTACACTTTTTTTTTTTTAACACCTCCAGGGATGACTCCACCACCTCACTGGGCAACCTGTTCCAGTACCTAAACACTACCTCAGTGAAAACATTCTTCCTAATATCCAATAGAAACCTCCCCTGGCACAACTTGAGGCCATTTTCTCTCATCCTATCATCAGTCATTTGGGAGAAGAGACCAACACCAGCATCACTACAACCTCCTTTTAGGTAGTTGAGAAGAGCAATAAGGTTACCTCTCAGTCTCCTTTTCTCCAGACCAAACAACCCCAGTTCCCTCAGCTGGTCCTCATGAGGAATGTTCTCCAGACCTCCCACAAGCCTCATTGCCCTTCTCTGGACCCACTCCAGAACCTCAATATCCTTCTTATACTGTACCACAGTACTATTTGTACCATAGATATAATGATCTTGTACGATGGAATCCCATTACAGACTCAAACTGATGAGTCTAATTTTTGAAACAAATTTGTTCAACAATATGCCAAGCAACATAATATTCAGTGGATTTCTCATATGCCATATTATCCACAAGCTGTAGGATTGATTGTACAGAGAGATGAGCTATTGAAAGAGCCTCTCTCTGGACATGCTCCAGCAGGCCCACATCCCACTTGTAATAAGGGGCTCCAAAACTGGATGCAGTACTCCAGGGGGGGTCTCACCAGAGCAGAGTAAAAGGGGAGACTCACCTCCCTTGACCTGCTGGACACACTTGCCTTGATGCAGCCCCGGATACGGTTGCCTTTCTGGTCTGCAAGAGCGCACTGTCGGCACATTTTGAGCTTCTCATCCACCAGCACCCCCAAGTCCCTCTCTGTTCTGCCAATGACCAGACCAAGCAAAAATGATACAGCCAGCAGGAAG
>NW_008623863.1:0-47978 GCF_000691845.1 Merops nubicus
CCCGGGGGGTGCCGACCGCCGCCTCTCGGCCGAAACCTCCGCGTGTCTCACTTACAGCCTCTCGCCCCCCTGCCAGATAAACCTAACTTCTCAGTTAATAGAGCTCTGTGGGTGCAATATAATTCTACTGAAGCTCATTTTTAAGACAGCCTTGCCGTGTTAACGCTTTTTTTTTGACAGTAACGCTTACTTTCTCCGTAACAGTTTTCCTGTCACGCTTCTTCCCCCCGTGCTGAGTCACGGTGCCAGTTCCAGCCTTTGTTTCGCTGCGCAGGGCAGGCGGAGGGTGGCTAGTGAGGAAGGGCCTGATCCTAGAGTGCTTTTGAAAGTTCCCCACATTCTAAAAAAATGAAGAACAAAGCAATTCTGACTCAGGTTTGAGTCGTGTTGACCAGCCCATCAGGTGCTTCACATTGGGAATTACGGAGGAGAAAAAAAAAAGTGACACCAAATATCTGCCAACTTTTGTAAATTCCAAGGAACTGAAGAGAAGTTTCTGTTGGTTTTTTTTTGTTAGGAAAAAACAAACAAACTGTTCAACCTAGGTCTTGGAAAGTCAGCATTGCTAGCTCCACATAGGTAAAAACTGTCCTTTCTGCCCAAAATGTGTGTATTTATTTTGGGAGATCTGCTTTTTTTGTTGTATTCTGGTATCTGAATAACATATTTTACATATTTGTATAGACAATTTTAATAACAAAAAAAAGAGATGTGGTCTTTTGCTTACAGGAAACCACGTGATTGCTGTGTCCGAGACATTCAGAAAAGCTCCATGCGCTCAGCAAGTTTGGAAATACTCGTTTATCCACTTCTTTGCTATCCACAGGCATTTACACTGCTGCAGAGATGCTAAGGGAAAATCGTACTTTGTTGAGAGCTGGGTTTGCACAGGTTTCTTTCCTTATTTTGAGTGCTGTGTTAAGAGGATGCAGGCTATTAAGAGGATGTTAAGAGGAAGGAGGGAACTCTCCATTGCTTCCCTCTTTTAAAATGGAAGATAGAGGGAGCCCCCTCCCCTCCTCTGGCACCGGCTGTGACACAGTCGGTCAGCCACGTGCCAGCGCTGTTGCTTTCACCCATTACCCTCCGGGATCCTTTTCTCTGGTAACAGCTCTGTTGCTGGTAACACTTAGGATTTAAAGAAGGAAGCAGGTTTTTCACCCATTCTTTTCTCTTAGTGTTAGGCATAACTTCCTCCAAGTGTTTTTTCTGGACGAGCTACATTCATTGTCTTTACCCAGATGGAGTAGCTGTATAAAAAGTATCTTCTGCTGCCAAAATGAGGCTCTGCATGTTACTTAAGGAACCCATTGACGTCCTCCTTCCAGTGCTGCTCCTCAGAGCCAAGGGCACGCTCCCGCTCCCGCCTGGGGAGCTGCCCTGCTATTCCTCACCCCAGCACTGAACCCAAGGAACTGGGCAGAAGTCACAGTTCTGTGCCCAGGGGAACAGTGTGGGGTGAATGAGGCAGCTTCGAGGGCATGAAACAACACGTGTGGAACTGGCTGCTGAAGGCTCCCTGAAACTGAAAGCAGCAGCTGCCACCATGCTGGGTTCCTGAGGTGGGACATCTTCGCCAGAGGGCCTTTTTCTGGTGTGATTTCTTACACACACACAGCTGATCTGTGCAGGGAGCACAACTGTGCTCATCTCAGAAGACACTTCATCCAGGGCTGGTGTCTCTGCCAAAGCAGGTGCTACAGGAAGGTCTCTCTTAGGAGAGACATTGTTCCATCCATAGCTCATAAAACAGCAGACCCTTGGGTCCCCAATAGAGATCTGGGGCTAACAAGTCTGCAGTGTAATTAAAAAGCTGTGGATTGTCACAAGGCTGGTTGCCCTAAGCTGTGGATGGGAGCAAACCTCCTGTGTCCCAGAGTCCAGTGGTCAATTTCCATACATTCACTTCTTGTAGTATCAAGGGAGAATCCTTACAGACTGGTCTTTTGACAGCAGAGAGAACCCTCCTGGGTAACTGCAGCTTTCTCCTACTACTATTTGAATGCAGGAGACCAAAAGGACAGGAAGAATTGTAGGGTTTGCAACATCCTTGAGGAGCTGCTGATATAGACTAGGCTGCACAAATGAAGGAGCGAGCTGTCACCTACAGCACAACCTGCCATCCAGCCTCCAGGCCTTCTGAGGCCCCTCATCCCCCATCTTGCCTTAAGATGTCTGCTTTAATCCATCCACCTTACGACGCCAGGGTTTATCCTTTGTTTTGAAAATGGTTGGGTAGGCAGGAAAGACAGACTGATTGTTTGGGATTTCCCCAGCTGGTATTTCCCACAACATGTGTTGTGCTGCTGACTGGATATCACTCGTCTGGGCTTCAGGCTCCTCCTGCTTACCACACCCAACGCCCACCACGTAGGCTGAACACCCGCCCTGTGAAGCCAACAGGAGATACCAGACAAGATGCCTTTTCTTGAGACACAAGCCAGTGAGATCAAACCTCTGAGTCCTTCCAGACTGTTCCAGGGGCACAGCTCCAGAGCTGCAGGTCGCTCAGCTGACCTTCCTGAGTGGGCACAGAGACACGGCAGGGAGTGGTGGAGGCTTAAAACAACACAAACTCAGCACAGAGGTGTCAACGTCATTCACTCCATATTTCACTGAATGCTGCTTCACCCATGTCAGATGTTCACACTAGTACTTCAGGCCAAGGAAGCTACAGCTACAGAAATGAAACTTGAATTCCCATAATTCCATTTACATTACCTTCACCTCTTCTTGGCTATTTATTGTAATTTCTCTTCACATAGAATCTGAAGAAACAATATAAAATATGGAGAAAGGACCATGTATGTGGGCTGTATCAAGACTGATTTGTTTGTACCTCAGATAGTTCAGATGAGGCCCAAGTGTTCCAGCACAAGAGAAACTGAAGTCAGGCCCTCTAACACCCAGGGTTTTATCTCAATATCACCTTCCCTCATCTCTTGGCTTCCTCTTTCATCATCAGCTGTGGGAATGAACACAAGGGAAACAAATGGTAACTCCACCAATGAAAATAAAAAATAATTAATTACTTTATTTTTTTTTCTTTTTTTTTTTTAGTTCAGTTGGCCATCTGAGGTGCTAAAATCTCAATACCAATGAAGCAAGTGTGCATAAAAACAAATTGTAAAACACAACCAAACAGAAGAAAACAGGCTGGAACAGAGTTGGGTTTTTTACAGGTAGGGTATACGCTTTTCTGGTAACACTCCATACATGCCAACCATAAAAACCTTGAACAATCTGAATATCAGATTCACTTTCATACAGAAGGGAAGATGCCAAAGCAAATCCCTTCCCCTGGATTAGACTTGACACACACACACGCATGCATGCACAGATACAGAGTATTTAAATTCCTGCAATGCCATCAGAATGTGGCATCCTTCCCTTCACATCTGCTTTCAGTGACATCTCATCTGCCCGGCTACCCTGCCTATAGCAGTACTCTGAGCAATCCAAAAGGAAGAACTTTTGGAAAGCTTCTAATCCCTGTTGTTTTGTGGCGGTCAAGAGCCAGCGATCTCTTTCTCTGTGAGCTATATACAGGCTGTTTTTTAGTATGCTTTAGAGTTCTCTTTTATTTCAGACAGTGATGACTGAAATTCCCATAAAGCCATGTTCTGGCTTTTCAGTTGGAACACAGGAGATTTTATAATGCGACACCTTTCTCATCCACTGGTGTCTGGTGTAATCACTTAACTGAAAACTCATTTTAAAAGACTGTTAACCAAACAAGGTGTAGCTGTGAACATTTTAGGAACAGCTGCTAAGGAAATTGAACTGATGGCTGCTCTAGATCATGCAGTCTAGACCATTTATAATACTTCATAATGTTCAGGATTAGGATGTATAAAAATATTAAAAACCACCAGAGTGCACACAAATGTGGTGACTAGCTCTATGCAAGCACCGTGTTCTAAGAGAGGCCTAGGCATTGCACAAAACAGAGATTCTTGACCACGGGGGTAAACCCAAGGATCCACTGGTGTCTTTACATACAAACAAATATTTACATAAAATGCAGAGACAGATAGAGAGAAGGACAGATTTTTAAAACCTGTGGTTTGCTCTAAAATATGTTCAGCAACGCAGTTTGTAACATGCCCTAGCGAGCACATGGGGTATTGGTTAACCGAAAGAAGGATTATGTCTGGAAGTTGGAGCTGAAACGTCTTGTCACCTCCCCACAGATTAGTTCTTTGAAACTCGTGATTTTACAGCCATTTCTGAGTTTTAATACAAAACATGGTTAAGAGGAACAGAACAGTTAAAACAAAAATGTTACTGTGAAAACAGCAGGTTAGTTGTTTTGGCAGTCCTCACTCCCCCATCCCCACTTGCCTCCCAGGTGTTTCCAGGAGGTGGTGTCCCCCTCTCTTCCCCGCAGGGGACCGAAGTGCTTGCCCCATCCATCCTCAGGGTGCCCGTTTCAAAATGGACCCAGACTGGGCTCCAGGCTCAGCTCTCCTCCGCCCCGCCACAGGCCGCGTCACACAGGGCTGGACGCCCTGGCCTGCCCAGCCCTCGGTACGGGCCGTGTCATGCGGGGCCCGACGCCCTGGCCTGCTCACCTCGGAAGCTGAGGCCCCTCTCGCTCCCCTCGTACATGACATGGACACTCATCACTGAATGCACGCGGCCGGGCGGCCCAAAGAGCTAGGACATCCTACCTGGATTCTGTTACAAATAAGGGATCTTGTGGTCACAAGAGCCTTCCTCAGCTTCAAAAATACAAAATTTGAATTAAAAATATTCAGATAGTAAAAAAAACCAGTATCTGATATGCAAGTCATATTCTTAAAGTGCAACTGAACAGCAAATACAAGTTGTGCCTTTTACAACCATTTTGATATAAAAAGGCCTTTTAACATTCCCTTTTCTGTATTTTTAATTAGTTTGCATGTGCGATGTTAGGTCTTCATTTTCACTGCCGCTGCTGGAGGCCTTCAGCACAGCCTCCTGAGCTGGGGTTTCGGGTATGCGGTTTGCCAACCCGGGTGGCATCGCTCTCCGGCACTGCAAAGAACTGGCCAGCGTCCCCTGGCATGGAAGGGAAAAGCAGTGATCTGGTATTTCTCCTTTGGGATTTCTTCCTGCTCTACAGCTCACACTCAACAATCTGCTGTTAAAAGTCAGGTGTGGTCCATACACCTAGTGCACTGCAAAATGGGCTGAGGCCAATCCTCTGCACAAGGCAGTCTGCAATACACCATGTATCTGGCTTCCCTCTTTCTTCCCTCCTCCTCTCCAGGTTCCACCAGCCCCTAGACGCAGGCTGTACCAGCTACTGTCGCACATTTGACTTGTGCAGATGGCACACAGGGGAATTCCATTTGTTGGACACCCTGTTGGCAAGGCAGCGCTCTGTGATGCTGGTAGAGCAGGGACCGCTCGCTAACATGCACCATTCGGAAGCAGCTGCCAGTCTGCTTGTGCTCATGAGCATCTGGATTTAATTTGTCATGCCTTAGCAGACAACACGAGGGGGGACAAAGGGGGTACGTTTGAGGTGGAATAAAACATGTTTCCACAGTTAACAACCAGCACTGCCCAGCATCTCTAGGAACAGTCCTGCCCATTCTTCCTCAGCCTGAGGTACGCTCCCAAATCAGAGGTGAATTCAAATCACAGACCCTGGCTTGCAGACCTCTCTGAAGGTCTGAGCCTACAGCAAGAAACCACGCTAACTGGTGTCCCAGGGCAACAGACTAAGGGATGTTCAGCCCAGCTTGGGCGCCTTGCACCAGCGGCATTAACTTCAAGCCGAAAGAGCCAGTGCGCTGTACGAATGCATTGGGAACGGGACGCTTTCTCACAGACATCGGGGAGCAGGCTCGGTACTTCTTTAACAGGAGGAGAACACAGTCAGCATCCCACGGGAGGAAACCCCCTAATGCGTGCTCAGGGCAGGGTGCGGGTGCTGCTTCAGTTCTGCGGGACAAGTTCAGGGGCTCTGACAAACAGCGTCTGGCGCTCAACTGCTCGGCACGCGTGTCCTGCTCACTGGTTAACGCAGTTACAGCAAGCACCCCCCCCAGCTGAGAAGCAGCAGCTTCACTAGCGGAGCCAAAAGGAGCTTCTTCCAACAGATGCAGCAGGAGAAATGTGCCATTGTTGTTTTCATGGACGTCCTTCTAGCTGTATCTCAGGAGTGTGAGGGTCCCCTCTGTCAGTGAGGAGACGACATATGGGATATTTCTACCTCACAGTTTTGGCTTTCCTGTTATAAAAATGTAAAATTTAAATAAGTTATAGGTTTATTAGTCCGACAGAGGGCATCTGGGATGCAGAAGTTAAGTACACTAGGAAAACAAACAGATTCTTACAACTCCATGAGTGTGCAGGATTTTGTCGGAAAGGAAAACTCCTAGGGCAGGACGCATCTGTGGGTACATAAAGGCTGCCCCTGCTGTGAAGCAGGGACCAATCCGCAGTAGTGTCTTTCTCTAACAGAGTTAAAACACTCCTTCCACAATCAAATATGTGTAACAATCAAATTATTAATAAGAACACTAATAAATAGCCACAGGTAACAACATCCAGTAATTTAGAAGTGGAAGTTGTAGGATGCAGCAGGCACACACACCCATCACTCGTCCGTTTTTTTCCTAAAAGATACAAAAATGAATCTTCTTTCAAGTATTAAAAAAATAAGTTAATTGACATAAAAGGGTCAAAGTGACTGAGGGCCCAGGCAGGTCTTAAGCTTCGTTTCCAATGTGCAAAAATGAAATACAGAGGAAAAAAAATAAGAACACTGAAAAGTCTTAATGGTGGTTCAGTCATTTAAGGACTTCTCCCTTTCAGGGGCCTAACAGCCAGTGAACGCTGCCTGGTGACTCCCCTGCCCCAGCACACACTTACCACTGTCCCACAGTCAGTATTTTCCAGTGTCAAAACAGTTACAACAAAAACAGAACAAAGAAGCCCACCAGCATCTGAGCGGTGGCCATGAAGACTAAGGCCAGCCATAGCTGTCTCTCCAGTGTGTAGCAAAGCAGAAGGACATCTTCCTTCTCTCTTCTTCTCTTCTTTATTCCCCCCACAGCAAGATGATGATTTCAGAGGCTATGATAGGGAGAGAGTCCTCTGATGCCCAAATCTCTCTGAAAACTGGGAGGCAGAGAGTTCCATCACACATACTAGCAAGTATCTTCTCTGTCTCTCATTTCTTCATATCCATGCATAATGATCAAGTGCAGGTTTCTTTGGTGGGGAGGAAGACTAAAGCAAAGAAGGTGTTGCCCTGTGCTTCTGGAGCTCTCTCGGACAGCTGACTCCACCGTATAGGCTGCTACAGGCTGCTGTGGTTTTCCAGAGAGGGTTGGTGCTTCCCTCCCTTTTGTTAGAATTGGTGTAGTAAAAATGGGAAGGGAATGGACTGCCATAAATCCAGTTTAGTTAAGGGTACTTCTTCCCTTAACCTCCTTCCCCACACCTGGGTTATTCCTCTCCCTCCTGCCGCACGCACACAAACACGGTCCATTGTATAGGACCTCAAAGAGACTCCACAGTCTCAACTCATTATCTTCAGCTTGGCTTGCAGGCATGTAAAACTTAAGTTTCTGGAATCAACACACTTATCAAAAGGCTTCTGAGCGCTTCAACCCAAATCCCTGCATGCTGTTGGACCCTCCAGAGGCTTCCTCTTCAGCATCTTCCTATCCACATAATTCTGGCGAACTCAGGGTAGGCCAACTGGACAACACAGACCAGCAGAGGTAAATGTGTTAAGCTCAGGACCAGTTCAAGCTAAAACCTTTGGAAAGCATGACTGCCTCCAGGTCCTTGTCTTCTTCTTTTTCTCGAAGCCGTTGCTCCTCAAGAAGAGCCACAAGAGAATCCCTCTGCTCCACTACTTCTAGCATCTCATTCAGGATCCTCTTCTCCTCTGAGAGTTCCTCATCTGTCTTCAGATGATCTACAGAGATATCAAAAACTATCAGCATACACAAGGCTAGAAATACATGTATATCTATAAAAAATTCCCTTTTGCTCTCACCTTCTACTGCCATCCTCTCCCGGAGTTCCTGCTGTAATCGGCTCTGCCTGTCTTCCAGCTCTAGCTCCCGAGCACTGAAAGGGAAACACCAGGAATCCAAGTTCTGGGTATGTTGGAAAACTCCATACCCTCCCTCACATCCATTCTCAGTTTTTGCTCCCCCTCTAGATATCTGCTGTGCATTTGACCAATTTATTTTGGAACAACTCTTAAAACACCTAAGATATAAAACTATACTTTTTTAAAATATAAATGTGCTTTCAGTATCTGAGTTTTTTTTACCTTCAGCTATGAAGTGTAATACAGCTGAATGGATTATGAGTGGGATTAAATCTAAAACTGTGTAAAGAAACAAACAAACCTGCAATCACTGCAAAATTATATCTCTGTTTATCTCCTGACACTTCCTGCTCTAAAGACGAAGTCACTTATCAATTAAGGCCATGTCATGCAGTTGCCTTTCAGATTCCAAGACAGACAACACCTTGGGGCTTTTCTGACGCAGGCACTAAGATGATCAGCTTCTATACTACCTGAGTCAGTGTTCTGCCAATGACCAGGCCCAACACGAATGATACAGCCAGCAGAAAGAGAAACCAATATACAGACTGGATTGTAATCAGAAACATCGTGACATGACTGACGACCGGGGGTACAAACAAGTCAATCAGCTGGTACATAAACGACACCACCCCCAACGATCCCACAAAAGATGTGACCCGGCCCACAACAGGCGGTACAAACAGTGAACCGAGGTTTCCCATAGTTGGTATGGGAAACAGCCAGACCAACCAGTTAAACGCATAAGATAAAGGTGCCCACATGGCAACTCTCACCCAATCCACCCGCATTTGCAAAGGCCTAAACAGACCAGGGCCATGCTCCAGGGAGAGTCAGGTCTTCTCTGAATATGGAAGCTCTGTGGAGTGCACTCCACAGGCAGACACTCCTGACTCCCTGCAAGTGGTCCCAGCTTTTATCCCCAAGCAGACACCTGACCTTTGTCAACTCAGTGCGGGACCCCTGGGGCTCATTTCCCTTATGGCTCTCCCTGCACGGCCAGCTGCCACCTGGGCGGAAGCTATAAGGCAAACTCACCACCTCTTTATGAAGGACTGTGGGAATCACCCATATGTCAACCTTAATTCAGGGCTCAGGGTTCAAACCCCAGCATTTCAGTCAGCTGACATATTCAGTAACGAATTTCAGCCAATTTGCAGCACAGGGACTGAAAAAGCTCCCGACTTCATTATCAGAAAAAAGCCTTATCATCTGAGCCTAAATGAGAGGCACTGGGGTCCCACTCCAGGCAGAGGGCCACACAGCAAAGGTGACCAAATGAAACACTTTTGGCTACACTTAGAAGGGGACTCTACCCAAGCCAGGAGTCACACATTACTTCTGCATAGCCCAAGCACACTTTCATGGGTGACACGTGTTTCACCCGAGGCCACGGACGGGTGCTTCCGCGTGCGCACGCCTGGCAGCACGGCCTGGAGCAGCGTCCCCCTGCCCAGAGCTCCGCACCCCACTCACAAGATCATCAGCTCGGACTCGTAGCGGACCAAGGCGTTCTTCTCCTGCACCAGCTTGAACCACTCCTGCATCAGCTTGGGATCATCCTTCTTACCCATGCCTGCCGAAAAAGAAGCCTGATAAGTTTTCAGGTAACGCCCTACAGTCCTTACAAGGCCAAACTGCAGAAACAACAATAGGGCAAAATGTGCAAAGAAAGCCGAGCAAGATGCTGCCAGAGCACTCCCAAGCCGGGTCCGTTCAGTTTGCCTAGAGCACACACAAGAGAGGAAGTCATCTCCAAAAGGATTCTCGTCTCTTTGGAGCCAGATTTTTTTTTTTTTTTCTTTCTGATTGTCTTGCGATTGCTTGTTTCTTCCTCACTCTTACTGCAAAAAGTCCAGATTTCTAGAATTACTTCATTTTTCCTTTCATTAGAAGAGTTTTATAGATTTTCATGCCACCTACTTAAACGTACACTCATCAGAAGCAGATTCAATTGCTGCTTCATGTCTTTTACCTTTATTTTCTTCAATTGCATGTCCTCAATCTTTTCTTTTACTGGCCAAAAGTAACATCTTGTCTTTTCTTTTTTCAATAGCTAAATAAATCTTTTCTGACTGCTCCTCCTAGCCACCTATATCTATCCATTTTGAAGAACCCCTCTGCAGAGTGAACATGGAAACTACCTCTCACTGTACCGCATATCAGTGCTGGAAAGAAAAGGAATCCCTGGACACATTTGCTAATATTGAAGCAGAATAAAAATACATCAAGCCTTGGCCATCTAGTACAGAACTCATAGTTGGCATTTTATTTATTTTAAAACTAATTCCTAAACTTATTCAATAGTCCACTGATGAACTTTGTATCTGCTGGGAGTTATGTGGAATACATTGCAGAATGTTGTTCCCAAAGCCTCCTGTTGGTATTTCCCAAATGCAAGAGCTCACCAGGGAAGCTCCTCCTAGCAATCTCCTGGTCTAGGCCACTGATTCCACACTGCACGACCTGCAGATGAACACCATGACTTGTATCAGACACCACCAAAGACACCAGCAGCACATCTGCCTGCATGGACATGGAGGCAGGTGCAAGGCCTCCGATGGAACTCAACACTATCTCCAGTTTGCCAGATCCAATCAGCCTGCACTGCATGTAACCTTGGCATCCTGAAGTAACTGACGTCCCTGTCCAAGTTTGCTGTTATGGATACATACTATCTACACATCAAGAGCGAAAACTCAGTCATTTTGATGCTAAAAATACTGGAGCAGCAAGCTTCCTGTTCAAGCTCTGGGAGACACTCGATAAGCCCCCCAGGAAAGGCTGGGTGAGCCAGGCCTGTGCCCTGCATCCATCCTCTGAACCTCAGAGAGGGCTGCGCTGGAGCTACACCAAGGTGAGCCTACGGCTCCTGTGAAACTGCAGCTTAGCCTGAGAAAATACTTGTCTGTGAAAAATAGTAATAGCAGACCTCTGGGGAACACCAGAACCACACTAAGAGCCTCTGGCTCTGTTGACTCTATAGCAGTGTGTTGCTCAGTTCCAGGCATGCCTTTCTGAGCATCTCTGCACACTGTGCCCCGTGGCAGCAGGAGAGGGAGACCGCACATGCAGATGTCCAGTGCTGCGGTGCCATGAAAGCACTGGGGAGTCTCCCCTTCCCTCCCGATGCCGGGATGTACAGAAAACAAATGCCTCTAAGAAAAAGCCAAAACCACAATGCTACTGACCTATGAAATACAGAAGTATTTTTAAACAGCCAATGAGTAGAGGGATAATGGAAGGACTGGAAAGGAAGCACTGACAACTGATGTGAGGGAGCACCATGGAAAGCAGAGTACGTGGTTAGCAAAATTACACCATGAACGCACATAAAACAACCCCTTCCCCCATGCCTTGGCAACAGAAACTCTACAGCAAACTCCACTTGGGACAGTTGAAGAATGCACTCGGTAAGACAGATGAGGGAAAACTGGTCTAGCTTCAGGTTTGTTGGTTTTTGAAGTTCAAGGATGTTTTTGCAAACCAGCCCTTATAAAGGCACAGTATTCCTTTAATCTCGGTATACTAATTAAAAGGCCGTATTTAAGGAAGCAGATTGTCTTCCCTTATCCCACCTTCCAAACACTTTTCAGGAGAAATAGAGAAACTGAAGCCACAAAATGAAAACAGAAACTTCCGAGTGTGACATTACTGCTCCCACCACTGCTGCCCAATGTCCCTCCCCGTCACTACACCTTCCCTAGCACAGCTGGGACTAGCAAAAGGGATACTGTACCTTTAATAACTTGTCACAGGCTCAGAGAAGCTGGTTACCAGGTTGCTTGGTTTGGGGGCACAGCAAGAAAAGGGCTGGGGATGGGGCTGGGGGCCTTATGGTCACTAGCTGACTAGTGCTGCTACGACAACCCAGCTGTGGTTGAGGAGAACGGGGAGCGTGTGAGGTTACGTTACCTTCATGGGCACAGCAAGGGCAGAAGGAGAGAGGTCTACGACGTGGTGTCCCGGCATTGGGCTCAACTTCAATAGGACCAAACGAGGAAGAGGAAGAGGCAGGAGTGGAAGAGGAAGTTGGAAGTGGAACGGAAGAAGGGGAAAAGGGTGAAATAAAAGACAAGCAAAGGACAAAAAGCGTAAGAGTGAGGAAGAAAGGAAACACAAGAAGAAAAGAAAAAATACAAGAAATGGAGAAGCAGAAACAAGGGATACAGTCTACAGATGAACAATGTCCCTCATAAGCACAGATAACAGGTAAGAGGTAGACTGAGGTACTGGTGAACTCATACTGAGCTGTACAAATACCAGACAGGAGGTTATTGTTACTGTACTTTTTCCTAACGTACATTTTTCAAGCACATGGTCTTTAACCAAAAGGTTTGTGAACAAGACGTCAGGACGAGCAGAGATGAATATTTAACTCCTTTTGATAAATGTCAAATTTCAAGTAGGGCTACAAAAAGTCTCGCCTGCACACATAAGACACCAGCTGTAAGCAGCCACCCTACCTTAAAGCTTTATCAGGACCATGCTGTTATCACTATGGCAGCATCCACTGATGGTAAAAGTGTCCTTTTTAATGGAAAATAATTTCTTCAGACAGGGAACATCACAGGGAGAATGATTAACATGGAACCAGCCTGCCAGGATCTGCTGTGTCAAGTGTCATGAGTACACATGTACTCAACTGGACTGTTGTGCTTAGAGGGGAAAAGGCTTTTACATAGATAAAAAAAAGTGATTCGCCTCAGGAGGCAATGGTCTGCGGGGACGATGACCAACTGAGGGCTTTGCAGAGTTAAAATGGTAAATTTAAAGGTCTCACATGACATTCTCCTTTCACAAAGCATTTTAAAGCTTACAAATCCTTAAAAAGTATCAGTGACTTACTGAGTCTTTTTCATCTTTTTTGTTACCCCAGTGAAGGACAAACATTTATCATCTCTAAAATGCTTGAGCTGTTTCAACACTGAGAATTTGCTTTTCAGCTGTACTTAACGTTACATAAATAAACAGTAGGAAATAAGCAACATCACTGAATAGTTACAGAACATATGCACGAGGAAGGTGCTCAGCCTGAAACATCGGAGCTATTAGAACGGGACACTGCTCTCAGTGTACAACTGCATTTATAAAAAGGAGGCATTTCTGCATTGGGAAGAGGCATAAACTCCACAGCAATAACATGGTAAGAACAACGACTGTTTTGGAGAAGTCAGCAGAGTTTGATACACGTGGTTCAGAGAACGTGTTACAGAACTAGACTGCCGGCGAACCGGGAAGGCTTTGGAAGGGACCATCACAGAACTGGACCAGCACACAGAGGACACGCTGGAGCGAGGGGGAGAGCACACCAGCTTCAAAGCCCGTGACCAGGCAGCATGGCTTTCTCAGACAGGAAGAAACCTCTGTATCGGGAGCAAGAAGGGGCAACATTAGGAGAGGTGCCACAGTTGGCCGTGTGACAGTTACAAATAAAGCATTGTACCAACATTAGTTGACAGTACCAGAACCTTCATTCTAGTTGCTCAACATTTTTTAACTTCTTAATTTAAAAATAAAAAATACTAGGGCTTTTTTATTTTCCTTCCCTATTATTGCCATTTCACAGATTGGGTTTTGAAAGCAAAAACAAACAAGAAAAACCCCAAATCACAAAGGCATTTAAAGAATAAGCAGCTTTCCACACAAAGCAGAATATTGTGGGGTGGGGGCAAGGGGAGATGCTGATAACTAAAATGCAGCTATATTTATAAATTTCAAACTATGGACATATAGACTTGGTGAGGAACTCCTAATTTGCTATATTTGATCTAAAAATAAATGCCTGGTATGTGAAAATTACAGTCATTGTAACATGGCCACAAACTATTGATTTTTGTCATCAGTGAGCAAATGGTCTGATCCTAGGAGAAGACACCATCTTTGGTCCTTGGAAAAAAGCTACAGGACTTACACAGCAAGAGATTGTAATACAGAGCTTACTCCCCACAATTGTGTGTTCTTCTTTTGCTCTTACTTATCCTCATTTTTAACAGATCTATTATCCTACCACTCTTGTATAAGAAAAACTGTCCTTGAATCAAGTTACAAAGTCTATGGCATCTATCACAGTCCCGCTACCAGAAATGTTAACATCGCTTTTCAGTAACATAACCTGTACTAACAAAATCCTTTCCAACTACTCCAAATGCTGCTATTTAAGACGTAAATTATAGTTGCATCAGTGAATACAGGTTATACAATCATTACAGTTGCTTTGGAAATAACTTCTGTCCAGATGAGGATGATCAGCAAGGCTTTAAAAAATATTCCTTATGTACTGGGGGTCCTAAACAATAAGGACAGAGCGAAGTGCAACCTGTAATCTTACCTCCTGTGTTTCTCTGAAACTGTGAAAATGATTATGCCCTCGAAAGTGCCATAATCTGAAGTCTATAAGTATTATAAAACATAACATGGAGTAGAATTTAAAATATATTTTAGAAAACTTCTCTAAGGTGATAGCCATGAAAACTGCCTCCCCAGCCTTGCTAATAAGGAGTATCAACATATGTGGTACAGACTCGAAGGAGACTGAAATAGGAACTTTCTAATTTGAAGAGAAGAACTAGGTTATCATCTTTCCTGAAACAGAGAACAATTTTTCACTGACAGTAAGCAATCTTTAAGTGTATCCCATGTCACATATTTCGCTATCCCTTCAGATGAACTCTTTAAAGAGAAGGCCTCTTAACTGTTTCAGAAACCGAGAACTGGGGAAAAGAAAACATCACCTGCTAAGCGGAAAGTGCATTCTCTCAGCCAGCTGATTCATTTACATAGTTAATGTATCATCAGATCATTCACATTCCTGTCAAGAATAATTTTTTAAAAAATACAACTTCACAGCAAGAGCTCTCACTATGCCCATGTACACTGTCCTGGGCAAAGGCTGAACTCCTCATCTCCAGTGCTATCAAAAATAACTATACAACACCTGGGTTCACAAAAGGGTGTTAAAAACTGTCTTGTCTACCTTGCCCTTATTACTTGCATGATTACATTACAGAAATCCTTTCCATGTCTTCTTATTTCTCCCAAAGCCATTACTAATTCTGCACTAAATATTATCATTATTATGATGATGTTATTATTTAGAGAAATCACCTCATGGTCACATTAAATTAAAAACATGATCATTGCTATAAGACAATTTTCCTGGCCATGGAGCCAGGGTCAGATAGGAAAAATTCTACTTTTTTTTAAATTTGCTTGACAAAAAACAACCCCCTTTCAGTTCATGCCTCCTCCATCACCAAAAACCCAACTCTCTGGCAACAGAGGTCTTCATCCACCGCACGTAGCGTGCTGCTGGCAGCAGCAATGCAAGCTGCTCACTGCCCCACTGAAGCAGATTCTTTGGAAGGAGCTAAAGGGCAAGAGAAGAACCATTTCTGTGACCATTCACTTGTTAGGCTCCCTCTGTGCTGTCAGCAAGAGGATGAGGTGTGACTATAGCTTCTGGCCAGAAAATTATCACTAGTTGTTCCTCTTCAATGCCACAGGGCAACTTTTCTGAATGGGTGTAAAGCCTTCAAAGCAGCGTTCAGCAGCCCAAGCTGCAGGCAAGAAGAGGCATTCAGAAGGGCACGTGGGGTGATTGCTACGGAGCCAGGAGCTGCAGCTCACTGAGGAAAGGAGCGTGCCCAGCTCCTGAGCACACTGAAATCCTGGAGAGGCAGAAGCTCTGCCTTGCAGATTAGCCACATTCCATCAATAAATTGACTGGAATTATGTTGTCTCTGTGAAAAGAAGCCTTTCCCAGACCCTTCTGGGAAATCTTGTATGCAGCCATGACAAGAAAGATCTTGTCATAGTTCTCTGGAGAGATTGCAGCCTTTAAGGCAGTGGTGGAAACCAAGAGCCGAGGCCAAGAATAACTATCACAGCTCCAAAGCCTCTTTAAAACAAGGAAAGGAAATTGTCTAGCCACCATGAAAATAGACCTTACATTTCACTGTATGTTGTTCTTTGTTACACAAGCTACACCGGACTGTTGTCATCTTTTCTACTTTTCATTTACCTATTGTTTAAAGAGCAATACTTCAGACTGGTTTTGGCCTTTTCTGCTGTAGCTACGTAACACTTCTTCATAATCTGGAGCACAGTAGCAAAAATGTCCTACAAGGATGAAGAAAGTGCAACAAAGTTTGGGGTGGCAGTCACCACAATCCCTAAGCTACAGCTCACATTGATCCCCTTCACCATCTGGCCATGTCCTGTGGCATGAGAGCTGTGATGGTTCCTGAGAAGTGGTGAGCCACCACAAATCAAAATGACCTGAACAGATACACCACAGACCAAACTGGATCACATCCTTTCCAAGCTTTCCATTCAAAGACTTTGATTTCTGTATCTGTGCTGACTAACCAGGCCAGTTTGGAAACTGGCAGCAGCAGGCACGAAATGAGGGTCTGAGGCTTATCTCAGTTCTCCTGAACCACTGTGCTGGCACTTGACCTCACAAGCTAAAAGCACAACACTTCAGAAACTCTTATTCTGCTAACAAATTCCATGACTCATTTAGTAGGCAGACTAAGAGCTCTAATTTAAAATCAGTGCTTAAAATTAGGAAAGTCCAGAAGAGATCAGTATAACAAACTGTGTACACTCACCACAGGAAATATCCTTTTTACCACCTTTTAAAAATGAGTTTTGGTCAGAAACTCAAGTACTGAAAAATGAAGCATTACAACTTTACTATTTGGTGAAGCTGTTCAACAGTGGTGTTGTAGAACACCATGTCTACAGAAAGACACCTCTCGGAGAATAGCATCCACACAACTGTAGGCATTAGAGAGTCAAGGGCAAGAATTCTGAGAACTATCCCACAAGCACATCACTCAGTGTGTCTAGTTTACTAAAACTGTGTCAAAACCAACATCCGGTAATGTACAATCACTAGCAGAAACCTGGGGCAAACTCACAGACCACGGAATCATCATGCAGACTGAACCACACATTTATATACCCAACAGAAGAGAGGGAAAACAAGACAAAAAAAAACAAAAAAAAAAAAAAAGGTGGGGAATGAAAAGAAAACCAGGAAAAACAACAGCTGGATCAGAGTACAACCACAAATGACTGCACAGAAGTCTCCTGCTTCTATGACATCTCAATGCACTTCAAAATGCAGTCAGAATTAGGCAAGTCCTGCACTGACTCCCTCTCCCAAGACTGTTAATTTCTGTGTGCAGAAAGAAGCAGGTAAAAGAGTACTTGTTAGGTACTGGAACCAAGCAATTACCAAATTATACTTAACACCTTCTGCTTATCGAGTGCTCTTGCTCCAAATTTTCAGCAAAGAAAACATGTTACCAATTCACTTCAGTGTCAAGAGCAGCTGCAGACTGCAAAAACAATGCTTATCTTACAACTCCACTCCTCTTCCAGGAGAGCTGTGTTTGCCAGTCCCAAGCAATAGAACTGTTCCCACTTGAGCTGTCAGAATCCAGTCCTACAGAGTTAGATCTGCAGGACTTTAAAGGACCGAGTCAACTCAATTATTTTAAATAAATGAATAAAAAATGAACTATATTTTTAAAAAGTATAAAAAAAAAATTTAAAAATACAATTGCACTTTTTTCCCCCATGTGTTTACCTGATGCTCATAAGGCTGTTGTTAAGACGAGAGAATCTATGTCTGAAACCAGCACTGTCACAGAGAGCAGCTCTCTCCCTAACAAACCCCTCACCTGTCTCGGCACACTCCAGCCAAGAGCAAAGTGGGATGGGAGTGTGGGGCTGCTTCCTCAGTGATCCCCTGCTGGGTGCAAGGAAAAGGAAACTGCTCATTTGAATGCAGAGGGAACAACAGAGGTACTTTCCACAAGCAGATGAGGAGCAAACTGGGACAAAGAACCAGTGGGTAACGAGGAACTGAAGCTGGGACTAATGAAGCAAGGAGCCTGAGAATGCAGACTACTGCAGGAGGAAAGACAGAGGGGAGAGGGGAAAAGGGGTAAGGGGTGAAAGGGGATGGCAGATTTGTGGAGAGGAGATGACCTATAATTTTCCAGACAAATTAAGGCTGGGAAGAAGAGGGAGCAGAGCCTAAAAGTACTGGGAGAAGGCCAGAGGCAGGGATTGAGATTGTGGGGACTGAGTCAGTGGGAAGACCACAGCAGGAGTGAAAGACTATGAACAGCTAGTGTGGAGGAACGGGAAGTCTGATGGGTGGACTACTAGGATTTCTTTGTCAGGTAGGTAGCATTAAAATGAAATGCCTGAGAAGCAGAAACTGGGACTGAGAATGAAAATGGAAGTGGGGTACAGTTGCTTTGGATGGAAAGAAATAGGATTGGGACAAGGACTGTCTGGAAAGAGGGGATAAAAGGGACAAAGAGTGTGTATCAACCAGAGCACTATCTTCCCAGCACCTGGCTCAGAATCAGTTTTCCAGTCTCACCACTCCACAACTGCCAGCAAACATCTGTGAAATCCACTGACCATGTCCCATCTCCTCTCCATGAGGCTCTACAAAGGATGACAACCTATTGTTGCCACCAGTTATTCCATAAGGGCATGAAGCAGAGTTCTCTGAGGTGATCTAAAGGTCACAGATCTGTTGATATATGAACATAATACAAAATCTGAATTTCGGTTGACTTTGCAACCTTGGTAATGTTCTTTTAACGTAGCTGCACATACGATATACACAAAGGAATAATTACTCAGACTGGAAATGTGACCATCTGTAGCGTGAAACAAAACATCTGCTTTACAGCAACAGTACATGACATTTTAGAACAGGAAGAAAGGATTATGGCATCTGAGCAGAGCCATGCGGGTAGTTAAGATAGCAATCTGTAATCCTGCAAACTGGAACTTGACCAAGGATGTCAGAAGTCACCACTCCCTTGCAGAAAGATGTTGTGCAATCCGTAACAACTACGTGAAAGGCAGCTCTCGTTAGTGTAAAGAAAATCCAGATTAAATTAATGCCCTCATTCTTCAAAAGATATAACAAACTTACAGACAACTTTTCAAAGTATTTTGCATTGTTTGCTTGTTATTCTACAGACAGCATGACCCTAGAGTCATGCCTGTGCCACAGAGATACAAGTTGCCAGCAGAATAAGTAACCAGGCAGCACCCCTGCTGTTTATAGCGCTCAGCAGGACACAGCCACCCTGCGCTCCAGGTGTTTTAACGGCACTCCACCCAACTGCAGCACCCTGCACGTTAATTTTGAAGCTGAGCTCTACATCTGCCACTGGATAGTGATAAGTACAATCAAAGCAATGTATCCCTTCTGGCAAAAGTGTTCTGGCAGCCCCGAAAGCAAAAGTAAAGCAAATTACAGAGGCAACAAAATAATACTATAAAGGAACATACTCTAGGCAGGCTATATTGGCTCGTTACATTTAAAGGGATACTGCCCAATACAGTTTTCTAAAGTTTGTTTCGAAAAAGGTATTTTTGAGATGAACAGAAACTTGATTTGTCTCTGGCTGTTGGAAGCCCACGTGACCGAGTCACCATATAAATGAAACCAGCCTGCTATAGAAGAACAGAAATGACCACTCTGGAGTGACAGAGTTCAGAGAAACGGAAAAAGTGAACACAAAAAAGATACACATTAAATTCAACTTTCAATTAAGATTTTCTGCAACACAGTAATTTTTATAGTGACAGTGTCCCTTTAAGTAAAGATTATTTTGCTTTTCTTAAAGCCACTATTAGTGATTTTCATGGGATCGCTGTCTCTAAAGAGGCATTAGGAGGAGAAGCGGGAGGAGGGAGAGGTGTAGTGGATATAGCATTAAATAGGGATAAGGGTCTGTTAAGTGTAATTCAGCATCAACCCTTTTACAGCTCCTGCTCTAGCACATATGAGTATGGGCCAGCCCTGATGAATATAACTAGGAAGAGGTTTTCAAAGTCTCCCTGCAGAAAATACCACAGGGAGGAATGCCAGAGGAGCTGAACAATGAATGAAACAAAGGGCTAGCAGAGGATTATCACATCAAAATGTGCACAGGGGAACTGGGCAACAAATTAGGTCTGCTAAGAAAAGTCTTTCATTTTGAAACTTGAACTTAGGTGGATATTTTTGATTCAGGAATGTTCTTCAATAAAAGCCTATTGTGTCAGGACAATTTGGATTTATTCCTGACAACTACAGATAGACACAACGTGGGACAGCCTCCCCCTGAAGGAGGAGAAAAAAATTGACACTTAAAAAGCCCAAGTAAGATTCTGTTTGAAGAATCAAATGCAGAACACAATGAAATCAGGGGAAGACTTCTAGTGATGTGTCTTGGATCAGGCCTAGAGCACGTGAGTCTTTCACTCTGCAAAGCTGGATTGTAATGCGCTCCAACAAAAACACAGCTTAGATCAAGCAACTTTGTACTCTGAAAGATAAAACTAAATGAGACTCTCAGATGAAAAGGCACTCCAGCAGAGCTGACTTTCTCTTGGATCCACTGACAGATGTGTTCATTTTATAAGAATAGATTTAGGGTGATTATTGTTTTAATTTTCAAGATGGGCAAATACTAAACAAATACCATTTGCAACCAAAAAGTTATCCACTTACTAAGGGATTCAGGAAGTAACATTAATTACAGAAATGCAGAACTGATAGTGCAGAGTGGTTACCAGATTATAAAAGCTAAGTGGAAAAAAGAGCTAAACGCTGTAATATGTGTTTAGCAGTAAAGGGAATATTAAAAAAAAAATCCAACAACATAGCAAGAAGTTTATCAGCTGCGTAATGATGCAAACTGGGCTGATTGGAAACTCTAACAGCAGATTCCAGCAAAAAATGACTGGAACTCTTAACATTAGATTTTCTCCTGACTTTCCAATAAGACAAAACAAGAAAGAAGAAGCATCTGTCATCTTCAAGTATTTCCAAAGTCCCTTGAGGGATCATTTTGGTTTTGTTAGATCATCAACACACTCTGGCTTTTTTGGAAGAAGCGAACAAGCCTCAGGCGGGGAAAAGGGAGGCAGTGGCATGACTAACCCTTTACAGCGCTTTCAGCTCTTGCGAGCAGGTCAGTTCTGCAAACCCCTTCATGGTAAAATATTTTCCTAAATAGTGTTTCAGCGGTAGAGTTGGGCACTGCAAAGGAGAAGCAAAAGAACAGAATGGCCTTCCACTGTTAGCAGGGAAGGTGACTGGAGTGAAAACACGAAGTAAATTTTGAAATAATCAGCACTGTGGAAAACAGAAGAGGGAGCCTTACACGTGGTTTGTGGAGCATGCCAGGGTCTCCTCTTCCTGAGCTGGAAAAGGGGTTCTGCTATAGCCAGTCATGTGCAAGGGCTGCTTCTTCTTGTTTGAGAGGCAAGGATGGGAAAAGTAGGTGAAGGGAGGGGTGGGGAGGAGTGTCAGCAGGGTTAGTGTCAGCAGGAGATTCAGCCATACATACCACCCAGATGCAAGTCGATGAGGTCACTGTAATAAGACTCTCCCCAATAGTCTACAACAAGGAATTGGTGAAGACAGAGTTATTGAATCAGATACTCCCCCTCTAGCCCCACACAATCAAAGCAATATACGAGAAAAAGACAGACAGAGACAAAAAAAAAGGCAAACAAGAAACATGCAGCTATACATGGGCACATATAGATGTACAAAAATTGTATGTATCTCTCCCTCTGTATATATACATACACATACACAAATACACACAAACATATACATGAGGAAGAGAAGAAAATTCCCAGTGGGGAGGCAAGGACTTCTGGGGAAAACAAAATAAATCAAGAAGTCCACACAGAGACACTTGACCTCTTTCAGTCTCCACCAGTACCTGAGACTGATGTCTTCCCTGCTCTTGCTGAGAACAGCAGAACTGATCTTGTTGCTTCTATGCTAAGCAATATGTGAGAAGGAAACAGGGTGACTTCTCAGGTCAGCTGCAGGGACGGTGTGAGGGCTGGTTTCTGGGAGGCGTGTGGAGGAGGTGTGTGGCAAACGCTGAGCACAGGAAGAGGGGTGCCCCTGCTCCTGCCCAGGCAGTGCCTGCGCCAAAGAACCCGCACCGGGCAGTGATTCTCTAGGGAAGAGACAGCTGGGAGTGCTGAGAGCACTGTTTCTCACTGCATAGGATTCTGCACGGACGTAAAGAGGCGGCTCTTAAATTTTTCAGTGCTGATCTGAGAGTAGGAGACATTTTTCCAGATCTTAAAAATGAATATCAAGACTTCTGCTAAAGGAGGATAAGAGACAAAAAAATAAAAGGTACCAGAAATTTCTGATTTTACATAGTTTTAGGTTAAAACATGAAAAATCCACATAAGAAATCAAAGCCATATCTTGTCCAAACAGGTGAATGCACGATAATACAAAGTCCTGTTACATCGCTAGCAATCCCATTCAATGTGTCTCTTAGGACAACACAGAAAGTTGGGAAAATTCTCTATTGAGATTATCCTACTGTACCTTTGCAGTGAAATACTACAACTCTAAAGAACACAGGAGAGGGGGGAAGGAAAAAAAAGAGATGACAAAAGCTTTGACAACCTGTATATGACAAACTTGCTACCTGAAATAGAGCTTACATTGTCACTTCAAACAGAGCTTACATTCCAAGTCATTCACTTTTGCTACAAATGCAACTATCAAAGGCCCAGATTTTCTAAGATAATCACAGAGAACGTATTAAGGCAATTAATCATATGGTGTGAGAGAATTTTATGAATTAGAAGCTAAATGCTACATTGAGCATTCAGCTTTTAAAAGAATAAGACATTAACTGTGCCTTGCCTGAGGCTAAGCCAATTTAAAAAAGGAAAAGACAAGGAGGTAGCCAAGAAGGTGTAATTATTTTGCAAAATTAAAGTTGACAATGACCTCTAGAATCTATCTGAGTCTAATTATTTGATTATCTAGTACCCTTACATAAATATTCCAACTTGACAACTATCAGATGAGTGATATTCCTGGAAAGAGTATTGAGCTGTCTGTACCTATGCTAGGATGTAAATCAACTGTAATCTCCAAGAAAGACCGCAGGGCATCACTGTGAGAAATTTATTGACAGTCTTCTCAGTGTAAGTCACTTTGCAAGAACCTGTTACAGATGATGCAAAATGGATGGAAAATAGAAGCAAAATTATTCTAAGTAAACCAACTCTTACCTATAGTACTGGTTTTTGTTATTACTAGTCCAACTGAAAAATGCTCTTTTCTAGGAATGGAAAAAGGTACAGAGGTCTGAAATCTGAGGGATTAATGGAAGACCTCTAAAAAGCAAAATTTGAAATACTTCATAGGCAGGAAAGATAACTAATGGGAAACATGCTAAAAGATGAAAAATGACAGAGAAGTAGTACAGATGGTCTTGTCTTTTTTCTACAACAGAAAAATCATTGTGTGTTCTGTCAGGATTTTCAAGTAGTAGGAAACTACTACTATCTAAAACTTCATACTTAAACGCCTAAGTCAGCAAGTGATTTCTTCCTTCCTTACGGAGAGGGAAGCTGAATAATCTGCTCATTACAGAGCCTAACACATTCTCCTAGAACAGTAAATACTTGTTGCCATCTATGGCACAGCCATTACTTCAATCCCACACTCAATCCTTCTCTATTTATGTGGCCAGAGGACATGCACAGGAAGCATACCTCCCAGCCTCACCTAATTCTCCTTGTACAAGCTTATTAAAAGGAAGGCATAGGGTTTTTTGTTTTGTTTTGGTGGTTGGTGTTTTTTTTCAGATGTCACCACCACTTTATATACACTGGCCTTCCTTTCTTAAACTTTTGTTTGCATGCTTTCATCAGGGGAGCGACTGATCAGAGACCCCACACCTTTACAAAAAGGTACCTGCTGAGTAGAGTGGTCACTCTTAGGTCAGTATTTTAGGCAATGTGGATGACAAGATTATACTGCTCTCCCGAATAATTAATGGCTACTGGCAGCAGAAATTAATTGTATTTATCGAATGTGATGCTGCAGACTTTAAATAGAAGAAATTCCATTATTTTATTGTGAACATATGTGAAATGTCCACACAAGAGTGGCCAGAGAGGTGAAGCACGGAAATTATTTATAATCTTGTGCTTCAGTCAACACAGGTTAGAACATGCTTTCCCCTTCCCCCACCCCCAAAGAATGTGTTTCTTGTTAATCCCTTGAAATATCTGGATGACTTGAGGCTGGTGAATTCTTTATGACAAAGTTAAGCTTCTGTAACCACGATGATTGATCTGTGGACAGAAACATGTTGCAATAGCAAAGCACACCCTAAAGATTTTCTGAAGAAAGAGATTCATCTTGCAAAGAGTGATCCACAACTCCGTAATTCTGCTAGGAAATTCACAAGCTCATCTAAGACTGCTTCAATTTTGGGAGAGCTGGGGGTGAGAAGTTAGTTTAATTCTGCAGTCTTCCATCTAAAATAGCATTTCTTGCTCGTGGTCATACTCTGCCTTCAGGCGTTCTTCTATCATTCTTCAGTGAGAGAGCATTCTATGATGAAGAATGTTCTCTCAGCTTCTAAGATTCCCCAGTTGTGCTGACAGGTCTTACATGAAAGTAATTTAACAGCTAGTTATCAAGACAGATTTCCAGATGAAAAGAAGAAAAAGGAAAAGAACAGTTAGAGAAAAGAGAGGTGGTTTCAGCAAGAGCAGTAACTGGCAGGCCAGGGAGCAGAGTGAGGCTACACAGAAATACACAGCAAAAGGAAAGATGCACCACCATGAAGAGCTTTGCACAAGGCTGTTTTTTCGAACCCACATATGAAAAGCCAGTCAGATCACAAAGCTGTTGAAGTCCTCCGGAGTGTTCCCCACACTTGCAGTAAGTACTTTGGTAACCACTCAGTCCTGCTGCTTGGGCATACCCTTAAGGAGCATCAAACATACCTAATCCTGGCCGAGTAGTAATTGGCAGGAAGTCACAACAGACTTTTTCCTCTGGTGAACTTTCACTGCTTAATCAAGTTCCATCTTCACAGGCATAGTGGTGGCTCTTCAATCCAAGCAACAAGTCAAAGCATTTTCCAAACACCTGTTCCTCTATTACCACTTCTTATCTCTGACCCTTGCAGTCAGGCACATAGTCCTGGGCCTGTCAGGTATAGGCACACTGCATTTGCCTGTTGGATATCTGACTCCTTGCAATTGAGGATTCTTTTTTCCAAATCATTATACTACTATCAGCATTACCTGAACCAAATACTCCTCCACTCATATGCTTGCCAAATCAGATGATACACATTTAATTTCAAGTACACAAAACATTCCTTTAACAGCTTGACATGGATACTTTTCAGTACCCGTGTGCATTTCTGCTCTGCACAACTTGGTCAGAAATAGCCAGTGTGCTGGGCTGTGCAGTGAGAAAGATGTTCTGTGATGGTCCCTTGTAAGGACACTACCTTGATAATCCAACACAATAGAGAACGCACACACAATTTCACAATTACCCCCTTAACATACAAACAGGGTTCTCTTATTGTGACAGTAAAAAAGTGTGTGAATTGTAGCTAGGAAAACCCTGCAATCTTCTAGATGCAGTATGCAGTGGTATGCAGAAACAATCAGCCAGTATTTATTAACAGTTGGAGAAGTACCTCCTAAGCCTCTGGCAAAGACAAGTGAACGAAGAAGTCTTTGCCAACAGGGAAGTCTCAGAATTAGAAGAAACTCTGGAAAACAAGGCCTCAGAAAGGCAGTAGAAAAGGGAGAATGGAGTCACATGGACTCTTTAGGCTATAATGGTCCGACTGCCTCTAAAATCCAAGCAGCTATGGACTACTGCACAAGCACTTCGTAAGAAAACATTAAAAAGCAAACCAAGTTCTGATGGATACCTGCTTCTCCCCGAAGGGCCTTCTCCACAGCAACCCCTCTCTCCTCAAGTTGCCTCTGCTTCTCTTCCACTTGTTCAAGCTGCCTCTGGATGATCTGTTGAGAGAAGAACAGAGAAGAACCTCACCAACAGCAATTCCCTGGCTCTGTCTGCAGCGCTCATCCGTCGCTAAGTGACTTCAGCCAAATCAGCCTTTTCAAAAACAAGTCTTTGTATTCAACAACACACTGCTTCAAAAGCTAACATCACAGCCCCTGCAGTGACAGCATCCTCCCCACCCCCTTGCATCCTATTCCTTAATTTTGCAAACACTTTGATACTCACTTTTTTGCTACAACTTTAACCACCTTCCCAAACACTGAATTGAAAGGTGATGCCATTCAGTCGGCTGAGCCCCTACCTCAAGTTTTAAACAAATCCCATCACCTACAGATGATGCCAGCAGTTCCCCAACAGATTCTTTGGTAATCAAAAGCTAATGTTGTAACACTTCACCCAGCAGCATAATCCAGCAAAGCAATAATGGGTGCAGCTTCATCAGGTATTATCCAGCTATCACTGTTCCATTCAGTGCAAGATGCTTCACTCATCTCTGGCTGAAAGGTGTTACAGTCATTCTTTTTCTCACTGTAAAATTATCATAGTAGGTTTCGGCCATTCTTCTCATGTCTGTGACATGAAATCACACTTGGAAGACAGAACAGGGATAATCATATCGAAATAAAGTTCTGTATCCAGATCCTCTTCTGACACACACAGAAGAACATCAGGATCATGGTGCTTTCACACAGAGTTCACTGTCTGCCATGACAAAAAGATTGTGAGACACTACCTGAGCTCTGTGTAACCTCTTGAGCTCCTCTTGCTTGGCTTGCCTACGGGCAGCTTTCTGTACTCGCCGGGTCAGCTTGGCATTCAGTTCCTCTTCTGTGTAGGCTCTCTGAAGGAAGGAAAAACAGGATCAGATTTATTTCAATGGTCAGAGGTATGGGGGGAGGGATAACCGTTTTCTCTTCCAAAATCTCAGAAGGGAGGTGTTCTATCTTTGCCATGGCTGTGTCAAACTTCAAGCTTCTGTGGGCAATGGTGTTCACAGTGCAGTGAGCAACAATTTGAGGGTCAAATCAGGAGTGAAGAAGCACATAAGCCAACTGCAAAGCTGTGATTTTATATACTGTCCCACCTTCATCTTCCACTGCTATATGTAACCTCTCCCTAAAGATCAAATCAATTTTTATTCTATTTCTCAATAGATTTAGCCAAGTGGGTTTAGTTAAGTCAGCGAGTACCACGTAGAGGGGTCACCTTGATTTAATTTTAAGAGAGGATAATGGCAGCTACAGTGGTAGAAGCTAAGAAGTTATTCTAGACTAGCGTAGCTGTACTGGTATTCCCTTCTTCCCGTTTTATTCTGTAGCAAGAACACCCATAACTGGGAGTGATACTGGTATAATTGGTAATGACTACCTGCATAAATTTGCTCAACTTTTCTACAAATCAAGAAGGCAAAAAGATATTTGAAAGCAGGGTGACATTCTGGTGTGAGATGGGAAATCTCATCTCAAGAGCAACCCCAAGAAAGTGGCTGGCATAAAACAAAGCAAACAACCCCTAAACTAAAACTAGAATATTACAACATTAGAAGCCATCCAAAAGGAGAAAGGCTATGTTCACAGAAATAGAAAGTTATTTCCTTCTTTTCTCTCAGGGAAACTAGTTTAAGAATAAGTCTTCTTGACATCACTGAAACGGCACTTAGTATCTTGTCAGGTGTGCTGGTTGGTTGTGCTGTAGTCTAGGAGGACTCCCTCTCGCAGACTTTTGAGAGTGTCAGGGAAACTTCACAACTGCATTAAGTGAACTACAGTGAAGAAAAGAATTCTCTTCCCACATACATGTATGTAAGCTTTAAGGGATAGCTGTAAACAGATGTCTCCCACTCCTGGAAATAGATCTTCTCCATGGAGAGTCGACTTCATGGACAACATGTAAAGATAGATCAACCTGAAATTTGCTCTATCTATTTATTGTACTGCCACATGGGTCAGACTACCTCTGGTTTACTGTTCGCAGTCCACAGAGTTTAAGGTAGGACCACAGCTCTATTAAAAACCCCTCAGACAGGTGGCTAGTAAGCACCATCATTAAAGCTCCGAGAAGTTAGCACTTTTATAAAACACAAAATTCACAGTGATACCCGGATCAGAAGGTAAAGTGATAGAGGGTGTGACTTTCCTGTCCCAGGTAACACTGTTGTGACTGTGAAGACAGGACAATAGAATTTCAGAGAGCAGGAACATTCCTGAAATAGAAATGCAACTTCTGGCTTGATGTCAGCTTGATAGAGTTTCACTAAGATTTCAGTGAACTCAACAGAGTTTAGAAGGGTGCTCATTGAAGTGTGAGGATTCACTTGAATTCACATTCTAAGTGCTAAAAAAAGAATGTGCATACATATTTAATTGGCTTGAGACTCAACTGGTTGTGAAGCTCACCCACGTCACTCTGTACCGTGGTGCACTGCTGTGCACTGATAGCTGCATGCACTCTAACCAGACAGGCGATCCGGAGCTTAATGCATTTTTGGTAGACAACCTCTACAAAGAATTTGCTGCCCACGTCTGCTAACACCGCACGCATGCACAGTCAACGTCTGTGATGTTAGTGCACATGTGATGGGTGGCTATGGATCCAACGGGTTAATACAGGGACATGCAATGCAACAGTGGCCAGCTAGTGGGAATGGAGACACTACCTTTGACGAATATGATCTCTTGAATGCCAAGGCGTGTGGTACATAAATCGACTTTAAAGGGGAATGGTAAAGGGAAAAAAAAAACAACACAAAAAACGTACAAAATGAAGCAAAAATCAGTTCAACATTGAAAACAGATGCACAGTAATAAAACAAAGCTGGTTTTAAATGAAACATAAAATTGTGCAAATGCTGAATGTGACCCAAGCTGATGAAGCACAATGAAACTTCTGACTGCAAAATCATGTTTCCAGCACTCTCCTGAAGGCAATTAGCTTTGGCAGCCTCTTTGAAGACAGTCAACTTAGAAATACCTTTTTCTAGAGCAATTATTTAGCGTTTATCTACCTACAGTTTTAAAGTTCACTGAGCAAGTACATGTACATACACATACAAAATTCTGGCTTAGGATTTGGCATAATGGCTTATGCTGGGTCATGTCTGGTGTGAACCGACTCAGCATATATTACTCTGTCACACAACTCTCCATTTATAATCTGATTCACAGCCTCTCCTAGGAGTTGTTTATTTAGTGGGTTTAAATTATCTCTACTTTATAGGAACGATCATTTGCATTTAACTAACATCATAAATCTTCCTTCCTGCTTTGTGACAGGAGAAACACCAGGTGGCCTCGGAGTAGGTTATGTGTCCTATAGGACGGGAATCTCCCTGTCATAAAGAAAGCCTCCAGAGAGCCTGAGGAGCTAAAATTAGGGGAAAAAAAATAATCACTACCTTCTCTATCCAAGGACATTCTACCCTGTACCCAAAAACAAGGCAAGTGAACTATTTAGGGTTTAGAAGAGAGGGAAATTTCCCCTGTGTCATGAAGTAGAGGGCATTGTGCCATTCTGGGTGAACAGCCAGCATTTTGCATTTTCACATTCAATTAAGTAAAAGCAGTCACAAATGACAAGCCCTAGAACAACTTCAGCACGTATGCAAACTTCAGTAAAAAGCAAGCTACCTGCAGTAGCAAAACACGTCTGCTCACAATGCCACACTTACACAGGAGCAACAACAAACACACAACACGACACACACCGATAAACACGAGACCCACGGGGCATTTACATGAGGAACTCTTTACAAGATGCTTCTCTTGAAAGACACTACATTCAGCAACACTGAATTAATTCACCGCTGATCACAAAGAACAGGCTAAACAGAACAAGTTGTCTGGGAAGCAAGCTTACTACAATTACAAAAACAAAAGCAGCACAAGCAGGATTTCACTTTAGATAAGGGGTTCACATAAAAGTTATGTGGCACACAGAAGTCGACTCTTACTAACCAGAATAAGTAGCAGGCAGTTTGTAACTTAAAAAATACAACCCCTGCTCCAAATCAATAAAAACCCAAGTTTGTCAGTCTCAAAGTCCAGCTACATTTCTTTTGAGAGCAAGGCATTCCAGTGTTTGCATGTACATTCTACATACTTGGACAGGATGCAATAAAACTAGGTAAGTGGAGTTCTCAGATTTGTTTCCTCTAAGTAAATTCTCAAAACAGTTCTTTAGAAAATAGGCAGATGCTGAGGAAAGAAATTTTAAATGTAACTTCAGCCACAGCAGATGGGAGAAAATGAGATACCACCACCATTCCCTTGGCAGAGTGGTTGAGATATTTACAGATCCCAGGCATCTGCCACTGTCGCCTATCTCCTCCAATGCTTAGTGATGAGATCTTTTTTCTGCAAAAGCCACTTTAAATCAAAGTAGCTCAGCACAGGAAAAAAAAAGTGACCATCAAGTCATACTGAATTCTGAAAACAAGCACAGACCGTACTGAAGTGCTGCTTCTTCCTGAAGGAGCTCACAAGGCAGAGGAGTAACTCTGTAACTCTTATCTGAACCCCCTGCATTTCATAGCTGTCCCCTGCTAGCCACAGGTACCTCATTCTTCTGCATCTCTTGGAAGATGCAGAATTTCTCATGAAACACCTTGAGGGCATGCAAGGAGGAATGGAAGGGAGAGAGAAAAAAAGAAGTAAAACCAAAACCAAAATAATCTTCCTCTTAGAAGAGATCTAGATCAACTAGAGAGAGAGATTAAAAGAGGTAAATACAGAAGATTCCTACTTCATTAACTCCTTCCACCAGCATTAAACACATCAGTTATTCTAATTCATTCCATTACCTACACATAGAAAGCGTTTCCTATGCATTACTTCCATACCTCTGCCATCTGAGCCCAATATCAACTAGATCCTGCCAGCTGAAACTGATTTGTGCACTGTGCATGACAGGTTTGAGACAGGAGGCACAGACTGCTGTCTCTCTGACACTATCCTCTCACTCACTCTCTTCTGCCCAAGAGTTTTATAACATGTCAATCAGGCACCACCAGGAAGGGACAAGGGAACACATTTTTCATTCTTCCATACCAGAAGAGACAAAACACCAAAAGGGTGTGTGTCTAGCAGAGCTTAGAAGCTCTCAGGAATGAAAGATGAGTTCTACTCCATTACTATCACTGAGAAGTTCCTTATATTTTTCACTTAATTTTGCATTAATAGTGCCATCCTATAATTGAAATAAATACTTCAAGTAACTTTGGCACTTGGTTTTCACCATGTATTTTCCACATATAATATGTGCAAATAAACTAAATCTATTTTTCTCCCTGGACTTTTATGGAGTTTTCTCACTGGTGTTTTCTCTTTCCTTCTCAGTAATTCCTTAAAGTACCACTTAAAGGGAAACTATTGTGGCTAGAAAGCTGTTGGTATGTCTTACAGTATGACATCATAGCACCAGCTAGGAAGACTGGTCAGGAACAAGAAACAGCACTCTCAGAAGAAGCACCCAGTCTTCATACCACACCACAGTGGGATGAGAAGAGCAGGCTAAGATCAACGCCTATATATTCCCATTTCATAGGGCCTCACTACTATGTATTTCAGCTTCACAGTTATCGACACACATAGACATATGGAAACACTCAGTAATGGTCTCAATGATCTTAAAGATCTTTTCCAACTGAAATGATTCTATGATTCTAAGTCCTGCAGGAAAACAGGGTCAAAATAGAAGCAGTTGATGGCTTGTCTTTTCTCCAAAAAAGAAGGTACTAATTCAGATTGTACATGTTCTCTTCTCCCAGGAAAAATAAACAAACTTGCATGAATTGCAAAACTGCAGCCTGTAGCTTACCTAGCTGATGATCTGACTCGACTATGTTCCTTATGTATGTAAAAGCACACGCCTGTCTGTAGTTTGCTTAGAATTCCACCACTTCAGTCTATCAAAGAGGCTGGTAAAACAATATCCTAAAATCGGACCTTTACAAAAAGTGTGAACTATCTCATTGTGATCTTTTTGCAGTAACATTAGAGCCAGTGAAATTTACTCTTGCGACACTAAATGTCTGTTCTCTGTAGACCATTGGAATATCTACAATAGGAACAAAATTCACTGTTCTGACTGTGATATTCATTGTGAAGTAATGTTGCAGTGAAACAAGAGATCCTTCATATAACAACAGTAGCTTGCAACTGTGAAACCAAGTGAAATCAACTTATTTTAGACAAAACAGTCAGCCAACTTACAGGAAAGCCTCTTCTATGGAAGAAACAGTAAGAACAAAAAAATTAATCATCCAAGTTTCTCATGTGGTTCTCTGAGCCTGTGATCTGCACAATGCTAGCTCCACCTAAAATTCTTTTCCCATCTGCCTACCTCTCGCTTGGATTTCTGAGAAGAGCGTTCTAGAATATCATCACTGGAGAGGTCAGAGTCCTCTGAGAAACTCAGGTGCTGACGGAGCTGCAAATCTGAGAGGGTGGGAATAAAAAAGGGAAGTTAGTGAAGTGGTTACTTTCTGAAATGCAAACATTGCCAAACTCAGTCATAAGTTGTTTGATTGAGCTTCAAAGATACTTAGTCCTTTTATGCTAGTGTCAGTTGCTTCACCTGGGATTACAGAATGAACAGAGCAGCACTGCTCCACAAAATGATCAGTATTACTTAGAAGCTTCATTCTAAAAGGGCGTCACTTTCTGCAAACACTATCAAAAATAATGGTCACAGTTCTCCCTTTGTAGTGTATCAATGATCTTATGACAGATACAGCACTTGGAGGAGAGGAGCTGGCATTACTTTGGCCATTTGTACAAGGCCAGAGAAATATAACATGTTCACTTTCCACCACACTTATGGCAAGCTTATTTAGTGTATCACAAGCTGCCATTAAACATCGCTGCCTGCACCTGATGGCACCTGAGAGATTTACATGAGGTCACAGAATCCCTGCTTCATAGATGAGTAAACAATTGGCAGATCCCTGAGAATGCAGGAGTAACTCCATCTCTGCAGTCTGCAAGCATCCATGGAGCCAGGTTGAAAGAAAGACAACAGACCACCCAAGCAAAAGATTAGGCTCAGATTTAAGAGAAGAAATGTCACAAACAACTGCTTCCAACAAGCAGCAGTTATTTCTCAAATCAGTCTTAAGGCAGAAAACAGATGTACATATTGAGATGTACATATGGCACACATCAAGAGTGAAGCTTTTATTTGAGGATACATATTTTTCAGTGGCATATCAACTAATTCCATGAAACACACAATTCTAGCTAGTTGCTAGCACCTATCTTGATCCCCACTTGAAGCTGGGGAGCAGTGTCTTTCAGCACAGCAGCTGAATGACAAAGTGAGCCAAACTTCCTTCCAAGGGTACCTGGCTGTAGCAACAAGTACACGGTGCAGAGGCATGAATCTGTTATACCTGCAGCTGTAACCAACGGAGAAGCTTTGTGCTTGCCAGAGTCCACAGTGGCACTGCTTGAGGGAGTACTTGGGCAGGATTTGTCATCGATCTTCTTCTTCTTGTCTTTCTTATACCCAGAGAAAACAGATTTCCATAACGACCTAGGCTTTGTTGCTTCCTCTGTCCCACCACTAGATTTGTCGGAAAGCCTGCTGTCGTTTTTGGATTTCTTGTCCTTTTTGTTCTTACGAGGGGAGAAAAGAGAAGTTCTCTTCTTACTCTTCCCACTGGAGCCTTCTGAAGAAGTGACAGACCCTTCAGGTCCAGCCATATCAACAGGAGGAGTGGAGAACTTCTCATTAGCAGCATCATGCTTTCGTGTGGATCCCTCTGCTATTTTCAAGGCCAGATGCTTTGGAGAGTCATAAAACAACTCTTTGGTCTTCAAGGGCATAGAAGATGTCTTTCGTGCCCTTGTGGACCCAGCAGCAGCAGCTGCAGCCATCTCCATATCTTTCATTTTACACAGCTGTTTAGCCATGGCATCACGCAGTGCCTGGCTCTTGACAGACTTCTCTCTGGCTCTCATTCTCTCTTCAGCAAGCTCCTTGGCCTCTGCAGAAATTTCAGGTAACCCTCTCTTCTTTTGGTTAACCCCTCCTTCCATTGAGGGTGGACCACCATTTTCTTTGACCAAGGGCAAAATAAGTGGTTTCTCTGGCCTTGGCCTACTGGTAGGAGGTGTAAAGTACTTCTCATGAAGGCTTGAGTCCTCTGTCCTGTCATCATATGTGTCTTCTACATCATCAGCAAACGGAATCTCATCCACACTCTCTGCAAAAGACTTCCGCACGTCCTCCTTTTTGACCTGGGTTGAGTCTTTGGCAGCAGAGGTCAGCTCACGGCGTGGGGGTGCAGGAGGTGTTGATGCTGGTGTTGGAGGTGACCTGGCTTCAACCTCATTCTGCCAGACTGCTTGATACCTCTTTCTACGCAAAGTGGCTGGTTCTTCACCCTGAGGAGGAGGTGGTGGTGGACTTGATGGAGGGGTAAGCATGGTAGAGTCAGAAGTGTTGAAGCTCTGGCTAGCCATAGTTTTCATGTTAGATGAGCTTTCCTGAAGGCCAAGTCCAGAACTGCTGGATATATCTCTCCTTACTTCAACGGAACTCTTTAGCTCTTTTTCTGATGGAGATTTTGGAGTAAGCAGAGAAATCTGCTCGTTTTCTAACTTGGACAGTCCCTGCCTTCTTGGGGCAGGTTGGGGCTTCACATGATGGATCCTTTCACCCCCTGAAATATTCTCGCTATTCAAAGTCTTCAGAGGAGTTGTTTCAAGGGCAGATACAGTGAAGTTAGTCTCGGAGCGTTTGTTTCTGTCTACTGGGGTGAGCCCTAAGCTCCTCCGGATTTCAGCACTCTTCATCCAGAACTCTTCTACAAGGTTACTCCGTTTCAGGGCTTCTTCTGCAGTAGTAGGACTCCCCAGTTTTTCCACTTCGCTATCCTGGCTCCTAAGGACCAGTTTGGCTAGCGGAGTAGATGTTAAGGCTGGGACAGGCTGGAAACATACTGGAGGCTCCATTGGGGATGGAATGGATGTTTCAGCAGAAGGCAAAGGCTGGGAACAGATAGGCATTTGAGCAGATGCTGGGGATGAAGCCGGCGTTGGTGATGCTGGCTGAGACCCTGCCAGGGTCGTAGGTGCGATGGCTTCTGGTGATGCAACCGGCTGGGATAACACTGGAGATCGTGGCACCAAAGGGCTCTTAGCTTTCCTGTCTTTAGGAAAGTCATCCTTTGGTCCTTCTTCAGGAATGAAAGGCTCAGGAAAAAAGCGTGCCTCTGGAGATTTTATTGCACGGGGTACTTCAGCCAGGGGACCTTTTACATCCTAGAAAAAAGGAAAAAGGGAAGTATTAATAGTCACCTTAGAACATTGTTGTTTTTTGGTTTTTTGGTTTTTTGGTTTTTTTTTTCAAAATTTATTTAACATATGGAAATCCCCAAAGTACTCAAATATGTAAAAACCCACACGTGGCATCTCCTTCACAGGCCTGGAACATCACTTAGGATTGCTCATCACATATGGTTCATTTTTCTGCCTCGTTGTATAAGCCATCCTTTACAGATGACAAGAAGGCAAATTTAATTTTTGGAAGAAAAACTATTAAACTAAATTCCAGAAACGTGTTTCTAGCTCCCCCTTCAAACCTCCAACTTTGGAGGAAATTCTGGTATTCTGGTGGTCTTTTACCTCCAACAGATTTGATACAAGTGTGTCTCTCTCTCTGCTGGCTAGCACCTGCTGTCGTGTTTTCTTAAAGCAAGGGGTGCTTTCTCTGTTAGGAGTAAACTAGGCTGCAATTCCCTTGACTCTTAACAGTCTGAGAAGTATTGGTTTTAGTTTCCTACTTCCAGACCGCCATATTAATCAATAGCACAATTCATTGTTGTACAATTTAACCCTTTGGCAGTGACTCCTTTTACCGAGCTCTGGCATTTTTTCCAATGACATCTTCTGCCCCAGATCTCTTTTGAATACAGTTAGTTTGGTTTAATTGGCACACGACCATTAGAGCCTGAGCCTCTCTGTGTGCTTGTATGACACGTTAAACATCCAGGTCTTGAGTACTGCATTTAGGCACTAACAGCATCATTTGAGGGTCCTAAAAAGAACCCCAAACCCCTTAATTTTAATAGAAAGTGAATGCTGTCAGCAACTGCTGTCAGTAAGCCAGCCTTATCCCATAATGTGTCTGTGGTAAAAGTAAACTGGTTTACGGCAAAGGATAAAGTCTAATCTTTCAGCAATTTCTTAAAAACAAACAAGTGGGAGGGAAAAATTTGAGTTGAATGTTTAAAGGGTCATATACTTCTAGTCCTTATACACCAGGAGCTGGAAACACCACAGTACACTTGCATGCTGGTTCCAGGGCTGGCAATATGACAGTACATCACTGACAGGTCTCATTTCCTTAAGCTGAACTATGTTGTTACTCTGAAATATATAAACACTGCTTTGGTTACTACTATGTAGTACAAATAGGATTTTGAATTGCAACTGTACAGAATCTGCTTTTGGTACAGGATAAACAGGAAATGCCTCACTTTTGGCTCCCCTATATGTTGTTAACTGCACACTAGAATTAAATATCCTGTATAATTCTTTGGGGGGCTTTGTGATGGGAAATTTTGTGACTGTGGCAGAGCCACTACACTCTGAAGATAGGAAGGAAAGATAGTACATTATTTTTTTACATATAAATGAAGTCAAGTTTCAAGAAGATCAACAAAGTACAGACAGGAAAGTAGGAGCGGCCACTGCTAGTCCTCATTAGTTTATCCAACAAGCTGTTGTATTGAGCTACAAGCAGCAAGTAGAGAACTTAAAAGATTCCCTTTCTTACCTCTGCTTGTTTCGCTTTGGGACTATCAACTGGAGACAGAGGAATAACACTGTCACTACATGGCTGGATAGAGATGGACGGCTTGCATGGATCTAGGGAAAGCAAAAGTGTTTCCAAAACCACATCAGACTGCTAATACTCTATTTCTTTTGTTAATGTTACACACAGCAAGTAGTGACAAATTTATCAGTTTTTTACAAATTCTAGATTGGACACCTGGAACATAGATAAAAATTTTTGTTTTAAATGTCCAAAACGCTACATGATTTTTAACAGAAAAAATTCTACAAGAAAAAACAGCTGGATGGGTTCTCATCTTTAGGAAGCTATAATTAATGAATTCAGAACATCCATCTCAAATGTTAATGCAAGTACATACCTTGCCACTGAGAGCAGTGAGATGATTCAAATCCAAGAGACTGTCTTCTTTACAAACTAATAGATGCATAGACTATCTCAAGTGCAACTACAATCATTCAAGCACTGGTGGGAATGATGGACAAGAGATTACCTTCTGTTACACTGCAAGAACCCCTTTCTACTCCTCCTTCATCTTCCTCATCTTCAGAGAGCTTTAGTTCTGGCTCTTCTACGTCACCTCGATGTAAGCGAAACTCTGCTTCTGCATCAGATGGGATGTCATCTGATCGTGGATGCAGCAGGGGAAAAAAAACAAGAGATCTTACATACAAGTCCATCAGGACATCTGTTTATTAGTTTAAAAACTTTCATAATTCTTTCTTTCTTTTCAGATAGTGCAAATCACTTTCATAACCTGAATACTAAAATGTTTCAGTCCTTTTTTTGTGTGGTACTTAGAGTCATTTAAACAGTAAATGGACTACTAATAAAAATAACTGAATTAGTAACTGAAGTCATACCTTATCAATTTTATGGAATTTTTTCAATGTTTTCTGTCTCACACAGTTCATTTTACACTAGCAACGGAAGATTTTTTTACGTAATATTGTGGACTTGTCACATATTTACTTCTATTTCTGTTACTCATCAGGATTAGTACTGAATGCAGGCACAAGACCAAGCCCTCTAGTTAGCAGATGATGAGAGGACATGAGAAATTTATTCCAGAACCCATGGCACTGAAGTTATTCTGTTTCTTTTTGTCCTTCACTCCTGGCCCCATCTTCACCATTTGAAACAAACTCCTACATCACTAAAAATAATATCAGGTTTAAGTACCCTCATACACAGTACTTTCTGCCAATACAATTGTGTTCACCCAGGAGGTTTCAGTGATGCACAGTGACACCCTACCGTCATCCAGCTCTGCACCCGTGTCTCCCTCTTCACCCGCCTGCCCTTCTGTGTCTGCAGGCTCCGTGCTCAGCTCGTCCTCCACATCATTATCCTCACATGGAGCTAGAATATATTCAGATATTGAGGAAAAAAAAGAAAAAACAACCCACTCAAAACTATACAGTGAAAAGTTCTATGCTAAACTGTACCAATGGGTTACAGTGGCAATATTTATTAATTACTGCCAAAACAAGAAATCCTGAAGCGTGCCTCCTGGAAAGACATCTATGGTGAAACATTACTCAGATGAATCAAGGACTGCCTGTCCTTGAGGAGTCTCCAAGGCATTTGCAGTGAAAGCACCCAGGACTTTTCTGAGCAACAGGCATCCAAAAAATTAAAATAAGAAGGTGACTTCCAAATTAAACAAGAAGGGGACTGCAAAGACATCACAACAGAATAAAGTTTACTGTTCTTCCAAAAATATTTTTTTTTTTAACTCAGCAGAACAGTTACCACCATTTTATAGTAGATATGTATTAGGTGAAAACTGAAATGTCACCATGTACCACAACTGTTTATCTTGAAACTGAAGCAGGGTTTTGAGGGTGTGAGAAACAGAGTCTAGCTCTGGGACTGATCATTATTACATCTGGAAACTGCTTAACTCTGTGCAGCTACAGTAGTCTTTGCTAAGAGGGTCTAAGAGACTTTGTGTGCTGTCCAAGTAACGACGACACAAATTAAGACATTTTAAAACAAATAAAAAGATATAGTCAAAACTTTTTCTGTTAACAATCATAATTTGATTGACTGGGTCAAAATAAAGAAAATATTCTTGAATTTATAACTCCAAAATGGGCATTTGACACTGGTTCTCCTTACAGGACTTAATTACAGGAGGAGAGACGAGACCAAACTGTGGGGTCTAAATTTCATTATTAAACGATACTTTTTAAAAAACTCTAACCCTTATGCTACCTTCTCCCATCTCTGGTGCTATGGATGATTTGTTTTTTTTTTTTAAAGCATTTTCATGAAACATAATTTAAATATAAAAAGAAGAAGTGAGCACTTCAAAGTTGTGTTTTGTTTTTTTTTTTTCACAATAGAGTCAGGCAACTACATCTTTAGATTTGTGCAGCGAGCTAGCATCAATTCACATTCAACAACATGCAGACATTTAACTGTGTTGTATATCCTATTGCAAATGCACATGAAATCAGCACGGTTTATTATGCACAACGCTTGCTAATTATACGCATAGGATATGGTTCTGTAACAATGACAACAGATATATTTATAACCTTCTTGGTTGCACCTGTGGCAGTAACTATGTGGTGCCGTTCTCTAGACCTGAATGCATACAGTGCCACGCTGTCACCTTTCAGAGGGCTCCTGGCAGTTCCTGTGGTAGGGCTAGAGGCTGTTTCTACAGCCAGTCTGGATGCAGTTCCCTAATTCTGGGTGGCAAAAAAGTTTAGCCACATGGGAGTGAATCTCGCTGTGTCAGCATTCTCTCCAGTAGGCTCTGGTTCTTTTTGTTTACTAGTGATGATGTGGCTTTTGGAACCATTTATAAGCTAGCATTGCTCATTAAGACAGTCTTGAAAACAAACCAGCCCTCCCTAAAATTGAGGTCTTGCACACTCTCCTCCTTCCCCAATAAAGGTTTTTGCTTATTTAAAAACAGCCTTCAGTGAATGGTTTTTCTTCTGAAAAAAACATTCTCATGAACCTGAGAATTTATCTTTCTCCATGTTTTCCCCCCTGTAGTATTAAGACAGACAAACACAAAGGCTAGTTTATTTTCTGTCAGCTACCATGAAAAGGCAGTTACACTCACATGTAATAAACCACTGGCCTATTTCCTTATGTCAGAGTCTTATAAAATCCAGAATCTTGCAAATGTTAAGCATAGGAGACTGAATCATATGGCAAATGCTGGACTGCTCACAAGGGTATTTACAAATCTACTCAACAAAACCAAACCATGTCCCAGTGTGATTGTTGCTTACATATGCAGTAGCTTATGTTATGTTGGAAATAACAATGTCATGGGATGGCTTTATGGTGGCAGAAAATGTGAGTAATCTTAATCAAAATTTGCAGAAATGTAACTCTGATGTTAGGAATCTCTGATACCGCTATGTATATGCACGTCTTCAGATCCAGAAACCATGAACTGACACGACACACACAAGGAATGTTGGAGAGAAAAATTCTTAACTAGGTTGGTACACAAAACTCAACAGAACAGTACAGATGCATAGATAAGTAACAACTTGGTGCAAGGGTGGATTCCATTTTGAGGGACATAGAGAGCTTGCAGGTGGCTGGTTATATTATACATATACTGTGCATATACGTATACGCAGATAGGATAAGGAGCAAGAGGCCAAAAGCTGTCACACAATAACTCAGAAGCTACACACTGTGGCAGCCAGAAACTGGGATCAGCACTTGGTTCATACCAGCTAGCAGCCTTGGGCAGACTGCGTCGTGTGCAGACATCTGTAAACGCTGCTGCCTTGCCCAAGCAGCAGCAGAAGCAAAGTTTTATAGGCAAGCTAGCTATGCTGATGTGCCAAAGCAACTTGTCCTAGATCAACTATCTAGCCATGAACTCCTGATTTTACATCAATTAACTCCCTTACTCTAATCCCAGAATCCTCATGCTCATCGGTTTTGTAATAGGGCTTAGGGGACCGCATAAATAAAGCAGCTGAGCTCTACCATCCTTCAGCTTCCCTGAGGCTTCCCTAAGGAATGTGAATCCCAAGCGAAAGGAAGCACAACAGCCATCGCTGTTCCTACAAATCCCAGCTTCAACCTTACTCTTCTTTCTTGTTTTCTTCACCAGATAACTAGAGTTTGCAGTTGCTAGAGAACTGCAACTGCTTTAAGCTCTCCATCACTTAACCTATTGCAAGAAAGCCCCATGTTCTTTTAGTTAAGGAGCTAGGGCAACAATAACTGGTCCAGTGTTCGGTTTACAGAGCAGATCGACGCGCTCAGCTAGATTCCCCCTTACACCCAGGACAGCCTCTCTCTTTGGCCTGCCTTCAGAAGGGTTACAACAAAAGTCGAGTTCATGCAAGAATGGACTGCCTGAGCACGGCGTGCATGCACACTCCCCCTTCCTTCCTCCCCCCCTCCCTCCACATCCAGTCATGCAGTAGCGACAGGGCCGTTAAGTTCCAGGGTTAAGTACCAGCTCAGCTGCTGAAGGCATGGAGAAGAGACGGGCAGGGTTATTGTGCATTGGAATACATAGAACATCACCAAACTACCTCCAGGGACCGTCTCCAGCCACGCCTGTACCGCCTCATGGCGTACGGAGGGAAGGTCGGACGCTGAATTTAAAAACAATAAATTGTAAGAAATTAAAATTTGACCATCAGTGAATGTCTGCAACAGAAGAGTGACAAAGGGAAATTTTTCAGTAGCAAATACAGGAATAAAACCTATGAGATGTTAAACAACAGATACCAGGCTTGGGATTTGAAACAAGGTAACATACAAATGTCAGGGAGCTAATCTTCCTTTAGGAACTGTAATGTTAGAGGAAATAGGGAAAGCACAGTGAGAAAAACACTGCATCTGACAGCAGGTTACTGCTGCTGTGCTCCACTTGAAACTCTGCAAAGGAGGGTAACTAAGAAATGGAAGAGCTGAGCAATGAGAGAGCGGCAGTCACGACAGGCGTCCCAGAACCTGTGCGAACCCCACAGATGAAGAAGAGCACCCAAAGCAGAAGGGCAGGGGGTGCTTCTGTGTACTGTCATGCTATCCCAGGCTTCCACATCAAACCCTATCATTGCTGCTACTGATGGGCTCTCCAAACACCTCACAGCATAGAATACAGCACAGCCAAGAACAAATTTGTCTGTTGAACTCATCTTGAAAACTTACAGCATATCCACAAATACTTATTGGTGACAGCCCTTTAAAATACCAAGCTGTTGATACACCTGCACACACACATAGTATGACAGCAATTGAAGCAACTCATCTGTTGATCAGGATTGTTCTACTTTGTCCCAGTTTTAGGGGAAGGGAAGGAAATACTGCCTTCCTTCACAAAGAAAGTTCGAAAACCCACAAAATAAATTTTAAAAGGATCATCTTTTGCTGGCAGCCATACCAATACACTACAGAAAAGCAGAAATTATAAAATACAAAATAAAAGAAAAATTTGGAAACCATGGTGATGCAGATCCCCAAGCAGAAGCTAAAGTAACTTTAGCTGTACTAGGCTTAAGAAACTGCATTGACACTTTTTACTTAGTATTTTTAAATGTTAAGCAACTACTCTAGCAATACTGTTGGGCCATGGTTGAAGAAAAACAAAACAAACAAAACCCAAAACAAGAAAACAAAAAAAGCAAACATGTAGAACTACAAGGAAAAGATAATTATCTGGAACAGAATATGATCAGGCAACACGAGGTAAAGCCCTAGACTTTTTTAATAGAGACCAGTCATTAATTTAATTTGCTGTAAAAGTCACCCCTTCTCACAGCATACGTATTCCCTCTACAATTCTGGCACAATGGTTTCAGAATTGGAAAGAAGGCCACTACTCATCATTGCATAGTTAGCTTTTATTAAGTCCAGGCTTCTGCACAGGTAAAGCACCTATGATATACTTACCTTAAGACATGCTGCAATATAGTCTAGAATAAAGTCAGCAGGGACTGCTGGAAGGTGCTTACAAGAGAGCAAGAATATTGGCATCTTCCCCCTACAAATTGTTCCTTTAAGTAACTGGCAACTCACAAAGATCACACCTCACTTAAAAAAAAGAATTGATAAGCTGTCAAATGTTAAACGTTAAACACACAGAGTCAAAGCCACCACTGATGAGATTTGCAAGCCCTTTGAGCCCCATCATTCCCTACATACTAGCACCACATGTAGCTACATACTTTGAAAAGCAGCAGCAGAGAAATGTACTTAATACAGAAGCTGACCCTGATCAATCTTTGCTGTAGTAGCTACATAATACAGTCCTTCAGATTTCCCTAAAGAGACAGAGTGCTCCCTGCCACAAAAAGCACACAACAACTTCCATTACCATCCCTAAAGGCAGCTGCTGAGGGCTGACTGCCAGCACTATCAAATCATTTGTAGTGAGGAAAAATGCTATGGGGTCAAAGCACGCAGACAAACGGGTCAGAAGTTGTCACACCACCACGGAGCTGAGAAAGCTGTCATTTTAAGTAGACACTGACCTGAAAAGCAAAATGTTTAACCATGTGTAATTTCAGTGTAACTTGAAAGTAGTGCCTTTCAACCACTGCTGCCCCTGCTGAAGTACACTGCTCTTGAAGGGTGCAGAAGCAACAGAGTTAAACAGCTGCAACAGCGATCCAGGAACTGACGGTGTGGGGCTGGGGGGAGATTACCTCTGGAGGTGGAGGACTTTGAGGTTGGGACCATTTTTTCCTCCTCCTCTCTTTCACGGATGTGTGTCCAGTGCACATCTGCCAGGATCTCCAGAGGATCAACCGGATTTACAATCTGCTGCAGTCTAAGGTTTCCAGCTAGCAGGAGGAGAGCGTGGCATACCAGGTTGTAGGCAGGGTGTAGGAAGGACAGGGAGGACAAGATGGGAGAACAATGGACAGGAAAGGTAACACACCACAGGAGAGGAAAAAAGAAAAGAAAAGAAAAGAAAAGATTACCGGCTAAGATCAGTTTGCAAGAGAGAGAGCAGAAGCTCCGCGTTGAGTGCTCACGCATTCACCAGTGCAGCACTCCTCACACTCCCCATCAAAGCTGAATAATGCCATTCCAAACGCAGAGAGAGGCTACCAACAGTATCACTGTAGATCATCTTTTTGCAAGCAGCTTTGCAGAAATGAAAGACATTCTCTGGGTGCCCAACAGCGTGTGGTATGTAAATACCAATTTAACAGAAATTTCCAGCTCCTTCAGCCTATTCGTTATGATTATTGCCAATGACATCTTGCTGTTAAAGGCAAGGGACAATCTGCATAGTAGTTTGATGCACCAAAACAAAAGGCCTTTCATTCCCTACTATTGGGTTAAGTACTCCTTTCTATGCTGGGTACCTATTTCATTGTGAATTAAATTATGTGATGGCTCTCAGAGATTCACGTGTATGTGTATATTCACACATGGGTACACACTGACTTTAGCACTTAAGACACTGTTTTGTTTACTCCTGCTCTTTTGCACTTACTTGTTCGAAGGGTAGAATTTTTTTTTGAAGAATAACAGCATTTTCATTATGACTTAACAGTAGCCCCACCTCCCCAGAAAGGACTTCCTCTTGCAGAAATGAAGAAATTTCATTTCCTTACATGCCTGCACAAATCTATGCTACTTATGGAGTATCAAAGGGAACAATGGGCACCTAAGCAGGTTGCTTAGCAGTTTCTTTAACTACTCCAGAATACCCTTGTTGGGGGCATCTACCCAAAGGTGAGTATTGTATTCAAAGACCCTGTCTCTACTGCATCTGTCATAGGACTATAGCTCAGGTTTTATTTACTGATAATAAAGTAACTCATTCTACAGGGGACAGATGTTTGGCATCTGCAGGAGTGGTCTTCAAAAGCAAACGACTCATCCAGAAAAGAAAATGCCCACTTACTTCATGTAAGCAGGAAGTCAATTTTCACAACAGCTGGATTACCACTGAGTAGAACAAAACACTGTTTCAGCAGTTTAGAACCTCAAAAGCAGTTAATTTTCATATGGTGCTCTAGTGTTTGAAGGAAACAAGAAACATTAGCAGCATTTAGAGGTTGCGCTCATCGTTTCCTGCTGTCTCATTTTAATGAAGTTCCCCTCTCCTTGCCATGTTTTCCCCAGACATGACAAAGGTTTTGGGACTTCCATTTCAGGAGTCACTATGTTTGAGATTTGGCATTAAAACTGCAGAAGAAACAGGCAGAAGGAACTGCAGGAAGGACAGAATCAACAGCTGGTTATTAAAGGTGAAAAGGGTTCAGACACACAAACTCAAATGCAGAGCAGAATTCACCATTTAGCAAGTATTTAGCAGCTTTGTATCTCTGTCACCTCAACAGAGATTTTTCCCATCACTTAGCAGAACCACATGGTCTACCAGAGCTACTGGACATCCTGCAGGGATGGGAACAGGAACCTGAGCTTTGCTCACTCTGTGCCAAAGCACTCGCATGCAGGCCCCAAGGTAAGTAGAGTTAGCATTTGCATCATCACACAACATTTTGTGTTAAAAGGTTTAGGTTTTCCAGCAATGGCTGAGAAGTGCACAGACAACTCAGCAAGGCTTGGAAAGAGCAGGTCCCACGTGATCTGCATGTTTTAAAATGGATTTCTCTGTGATTTAGACCACTGTAACATACACGCTTTCAGTTACTCCATAAATTCTCTAGACAGAGGACTGAACCTGCACCCATTAGTATATGGCTCCTTGACACCTTTTCCAGTGAATAAACAGCAGTACAAACAGCCATGAAGGACTTCTGCTTGGCTAACAGCCAAACCTAATGTTTCCTTGAAGTCTAAATGCTTGAGAATTTCAAACTACACCTGGTGTAGCGTTCCCTCAAGGCAGCCTGCTAAGCTTTGCAGGAAGCTGGATGTTAGTTGCACTTATACCTGGAAAGTCAGCTTTCCCCTCCAGTTCCACCATAGCACCTACCAGCATTTCAAAAGCAGCAGGTAGTCTCAATGTTTAATTTTAATGGAATGAGAAGCCACCCACAAATCAACTCCTTAAGAGACAGCTCTGAAGCACACTAGCAACTGCAACGGGGAACTTCTTCAGTTATGCTCTCCAGCCATCTTACTAATACTTCTCATTCTTACCAACAGGAAAGTTAAATTGGAAAAAATTGTAATACTTCTTCCTTTTTTTTTTAAAAAAAAAAAAAAGTCAGAAGCTAAGCTACAGTTGTCAAAAACATAAGCTGCAAGATATGCAGTCTGGCAGCTGCATATGCCCTCTTACCTGCAGGAAGGCACATGGGCTCTCCTCGTATATATTCTGGCTCTACTGAACCACATTGAGGGAACAAGGGGTTAACGAGTTATTAGGACCAAGCACTTCAAAAAACCCACTCATCAGAAACAAACTACAAGAGACTCCATCACTGAAGCTCAGCCAGTTAGATTGGAACATCAGATTAATTTTATGCCCATTATATGACTGAAAAATCTTGAGGGATCACCACTGCTTTTTTAGTGTCTCCCACAGACTCTCCCCACAGATACACACTCACAAAGGACAACAACAAAAAATGCAAGTTTGCTGACACAGACAATTTAAAGGCAGTACTTCTGGTGTGTCCCATGTGTCTGACACATTGCACAGGAGCAATTATCCTGTGTGTATGGAACAAATCTCAAACTCCTAAATATGGGGGGGTTACTGTTCATGTACATTCTAGTGGCAAATTGTCCAGGCTTTCTAGATAGCCTGAGGTATTTGGCAGCTTTATATTTCTTCTAAAACCAGTGGCAATGTCAGAGTTGATATATGAACACTTGGACTAGGAGAAGAAGACAACAGCTACTGAACCAGTTTTTAGGGAGCTGGTAAAACCATTAAACAAAACACAGAAACTTCTCATGTGGGACCTGCTCTTTAAAAAAACATTCCCCCCTCCTTTGGGGAAATGGAAGTGGAGATTGTATATGGGTACCTTTAAATGTACCCGTGTCCTCTTCATTTGAGAGACGTTGAAGCCAGAGGCCTTGCTGCAGCTCTTTCTCCCAAGGGCAATACTCCCCCTCTACAGCAGAGGGAACCACACAGCCATATATAACACCAGACACCCGTGTACACACACAAGCGATGGAGAGAAAGAGAGAGAGAGAAAGGAGAGAGGGAGAAAGGACAGAATCAGAAAGAGAGATTGTCTGGAAATCCAGCAACTCCCTGTACTTCCACTGTATTCAAAGTGTCTGACAGGAAAATTGCTCAAATGAAACAAGGGCCACTCAAGAACATCATGATTTGGCAGACTGAACACACAACATGCATATTACCATACTTAAAAAAGCAGTCTTGGCTTCCACAGACTTCAGTTATGGAGATACGGCTCCTATGTTGAAAAAGTAGCCAACCAGCCTGCTGAGCTCATCAACAAAACTGTCACTAAGTCTCAAAAAAATGGATCTCTGATTGCATTAGGTAGCCAAAGACCTTTACGAAGAAGCTCTTTGGAGTCTACTAGTCTTCACAAAAAGGAAATGTGAGGACAAAGACAAGATCAGCAAGAAATATGGCATGGTGTTGAAACACTGGAGACATTTCTCTTCTCAGCACAAACTTTGCATTTTGACGACTGAGACAAACACAGGGGAAGGAGCCTTTCTCCCAAGATTTTCCAGAGAAATCTCTCAGAGCTCAAATGAGAACCACCTGAACTCCCTGATTTCTCAAGGCCATTTTTTAACTAAGGAGAGCTACAAGCAGCTGCTTTGGGGATGCCCTGATGACAGTTACAGGGCACTGCCCCTTAGCAAGGCACTCTGCAAAGCTGAAAACAATGCCTCCACAATGCTTCCAGGTCTTGCTGCCAAAGAATAAAAGGCACATTCAAATCCAATTTCCAATAATAATAATAAAAAAATGACAATAAAAAAATACAGTGTCACAAAACTGTGAGTTGCAAATGCTGGCATGGTGTATGGGAAGCATGCTGTGTTGGTACTAGTGCTGTAACAGCCCTGTGGGCAAAGGACTTCTGTATCCAAAATGATCCACCTAAAGCTTTCCTGGACTCCCTCAAAAATCAAAGCAATAAAGAAGTGAAAGAAGAAGGGAAGTTCTCCTCCAAGGCAAATCTTTCTCATTCTGCATGGCAAATACTCAGTTCAGTTTTCCCTGCTGTCTAGCAGAAAGGAAGGACAAATCAATGTGTCTAACCTTCACTTGACTCCTCGTCTTCCTCCTCTTCATATTCCTCCTCCTCTTCCTCCTCCTCTTCTTCTTCTTTGTCCTCAAACTCATTATTTTCCTCAGCTTCAATC
>NW_008623863.1:48009-65408 GCF_000691845.1 Merops nubicus
TCTTTCCCTTCAGGAGGGCATGGATACGCACAGCCTCTTTCCATGGCACACCACCCAAGTCTGAAGGGGGCTGCTGAGGCAGCAGTAGTTCATCATCTTCATCCTCATCTTCCTCCTCCATCTCAGACTCTGAACTACTGTAAGGGTATAGAAAAAAATATAAACAAACAACTAATTAATGTTTCAGCCTTAGGTCATGTGTTGTTTCAATACATACAAGCCCAAAAATGTACAGTGGAAATCATAATACTAATTTTCTGATTTCAATATTTTATAATAATTTTAGTGACAGTATCACATGTAGGCTGCAGCATGGTCCTTGCCCTGCTTCTTTTAAAGAAGGTGAAGCAGCAGAAAAGTGCCTGCGAAGCCAAGCTGAAATATTTGTGCAGCTTTAATTGTTACAGCTTGTGACAGTTGAATATAGCAGAAAGATACTACTTTCTTCATATCACATTGCTTTGCATAAACCAGTGCAAGAGTTCTTAGCAGTGTCAGAATGTAGGCGATCATGTCTTTTGATAGTGGCAGCTAGTGCTAGCATTTTGGATAGCTAAGATGGTTTTGGCACTTGCTGGGGGGTACCACAGAAGGCTTTGGAAGCAGAAAGAGCACACAACACAGTTATCAGGCCAAAGGATATGGCATGTGAGCTGAGGAGAGATGGAGAAAAAAAAAAGTAAAATTCCTCACTTTTCTACATCACAGACAGAACCATAATATGTATCCAATTGAGTACACAGCTTATAAAGTTGCAAGAAACTGTAAGAAGCAGTGCAAGGATAATCACAATAATGAGCTTACTATTGTCACAGCAAAGTTTAAATCACACAAAACAGTAAATCATTAGTGCTTTTTAGCAGACATCTCTGTTTAACAGTTCCTCAGTATCAGCAGCAGGGCAAGAAATGTAACCACCTAATGGAATGACATTTAAACTAGTTCACTCTTACATGCTGGACTACCCAGAGGTACTGAAGAGAAAGATGGTTGCATTTGTCACTGGAAAATGAATGTGAAGTACAGCACATTCAGAGAACAGATCTGTAGGGTGAAAAAGTTCCTCTTCCTTTGTTTTTTCTTAATAGAATGCTGTCATAAAAAAACGTGCATTTATGAAAGCAACAATTGGATGCTGCCCATAGAAATCTCTAAAAGGCCAAAATTCATCTGAAGGAAAAGACTGTGAATAGTTAAAAGTTTGGGTGAATCATCTGAGAACAGTATTCTACTTCTGCTGCTTCCTTGTGACATCTATCAATGCCGTTAACAGCCTTTGGCAGAAATGCCATACAGGCAATGAAAGGGAAAACCAGCAAGTTGAAAATAATGAAATTTAAATTTCATGTAGGTCTATAAAATATAACTTGTACAGTTGTGATTCTGTTTCCCATATACAGGATTTACCACAGTATGTGACAAACTGACAGTGAAAAAAGAAGATATATAGCATCACTCTCTCTGATATTTCAGATAAATTTACTTAGGTGTAGATCTTCAAATCAGTCTAACACTACACAAACGTACAATATTTACAGCCTTTTATTCACCTACTTGCCTGACTATGTCTGATAGCACAGCCAATAAGAAAAACAGCACTTTTTTCCATGCTCCAACAGTCATGTACTTCTGTCCGTAGGCTCTTAAATTCTCCACACTGTTCTGAATATATGTAGCATTATTTTGCTCAAATTATAACCCACTTTTTCATGGCATAAACGGATTCCTTATTTTTAATAGGTTGCCTGGTTTTCAGATGCTAATACTGAATACAAACACTGTTACATGCCATGGATTCAGTACATATCCCAGGAGACAGAAGCATATTCCAAAGGCTTTACACAGATATTGTCAGAGAGATAAAAAGTGATGTTCCCCTCCTCCCTGATGAACGTTCCCACCCTTTGGTATGGAAATAAACCTGACAGGTGCTGCATGCTGTGGTTTTTGTGAGCTGTCAATTAGGTTTCCTGCTGCTCAAACTGTTGCCATAACTGCTGAATGGGATGAGCTGCTGCTCTTCAACCAGCCGGCTTATCGCATGTAATATTGACAACATAAATTCTTTATCATATAGCTCACTTTATCTTCTTTGGTTTTTATTTATAACTTGTTTGACCTTTGAATACTGAGAAATGAGAAGCTGGAAGACAGCAGTGAGATGGACCAGTATAGTGGGTATTCCTTTTGGCAAGGCAATTCTGTGCCACAGGAATTAATTCAACAAATAAACCTGTTTTTTCCCCTCCCCCAAAAGCAGAGATCGAAGATGAATGTAGGTTGCTTTACAGAATTAGTATGAGCAGCTGAATATCTCATTAAAAAGATGTACCTACACAGATTTAACACTCAGGAGAAGAACTGAAACTTCAACAGTGGAAATGAACCTCGTTCTCTTTCCTTGCCATACAGATCATACAGCACAAGCTGTCCTGTGACATTCCTTTGAAAGGCCACAGGGTATTATACCACAACTGCAGGTGACACACTGGGAGTTACTGCAAATTAAAGGCTATGAATGAGGCATCTAAAGAGGTTTCTGCCCCTCAAAACTAAGTAGTCAGGTTTTGTTTGCTTAAATGATTTTTTTTTTTTGTGTTAAAGTTTAAACAAGATTAAGTCTCTTTTGAAAAAATGTACCTTGAATACTGTTTTCTGTAAACTTTGTAGTGTGCATGGTCCTAGGTGTGTGCACCAAACTGCATAGTCTCTGATTGATTTAGAGCTAACGCCTCAGAGAACCTTGAAGGCAAATCCATCTCTCTGTAAGACACAGAGGGAATAAAGAGTTCACCTTCTCCTCTGCCTGCTCCTACCCCTGCGGCACTGCACCAAGACAGCGAAGATGATCAAATCAGGGCTTTGGTTGGCTTGTTGCAGGAGTCAAACTTTTTTTCTTTTATTGCTGAAAAAGGGGTCAAACTTTTTCTTTTTTTTTTTTTCCCCTCTTCTTTTTTATCCAGTCTTCCTGTGACATATCATGATGCAGGTAGAGCTGGACAGAGGATACCAATAGGTACATTATCTAGAGAATTCTGTCTTCTGGTGTTTGGCCCACACAGCCTTATCAATGCTCTGCATAAATTACTTGCCATATATGGATTTAAGACAAAAATTTTTCCAGGTCAAACTGATAGGGAATTTGATATATGCTCTCTTTCCTCTCTATCATAGATTGAGTTGCCCATTAAATGTTGCTTCTCACATGCAAAATTATACAACTCAGTCTGTTACAGACAGAAATACTCAGTTTAATAGAGGTTGTGGGGATGTACGTAGGACAAAGGGAGATAAACGTAACACTCTATGAGAGGAAATCAAACTCACTAACCTAACAGCGCACTGCCCTCAGTCTCCATGTTCTCACACAACTTTTCATCAAGATGACCAACAACTTCATGCCAAATATTAAAACTCACTTTTTTTTAACTAACTCATCTCCTTTGGAAGCCTTTTGCCATTTACTGAGCAAGCCTACTGTGTCCTGATTTACCAAAATAAAGACCAATAATAATAATGCTCTATACTAGTACATTTTGTTACAGAGCTAGAAACACAAGGCACTAAAAACTCCTCAATATCATCGATGCCTATATTGTCCCAGTGGATGTAATTCCTAGGCCTGAGCTAAAGGATGGATGAGTGAAGCAAACACAGTGTGCATCTCATAAATAATCCCGAGATTACTCAAACAGAACACTGTATAAGATCTTAATTATGTAAAAATATCAAAGAAGTTTCTTCTAAAGAAATTAATATGTTAAGAAAGAAATCAAAAAGTTTAATTTAGGCTTCAGAGAAAATAGCTGTAAATTCCAGTAATTGCCAGACACTTAAATGAAAGCCAGACCTTCATGAATCCACATGTATACACTTTGTCAAGGCTGAGTTCAGGCTACTAAAATTTACTGCCTTCCAGATGCTGCATCTTCAAACTCATCAGATAAATAAATTATAGGTTCTGTACTAAATTAATCCTGTAAACATTTTAATAAACATTTTTATTCCTGCATTCCTCACCATACCAGTCCAGTTCAGTTTAACATATATAAATGTAATAAGGAGTTTCTCATATAGCCCTACACCTGTAGGTAATGCATACATAGAACATGTTTGTATGGTCTAAGGCTCGGGAAAACAGTAACAGCATTTTCTGAGTTTATTTCAAGAAGACTACTATACAGACTAAGAGCTGAAAAGGTAAGGGTTGTTACTGGTACAAAGAAAAGTAGATGATTAGAAATCATATGAAGAGATTGAGACTACAAAAAAGTCTGTGATTCACTATACAGTTCACAAGCACTCTTCAAGAAGCGTTTATGTCTCAATGATACTCTAAACAACTATTTCCAGTAGCTCTACCTGCATATATTTGGACCCTGGTGCACTTAGACATCATTTTCCAGATAAAGATAAATTTGTGAATGTGCAATATGTTTTTCAACAGCCATAACTATTGGTTCAAATTAGTATCTGTCAGGCATTACATCAGCATTCAGTCAGAACTGCATGTGTGTCAAGACTGAATCTTCAAACTAGAAGTGTTTTTGGATCGTAATGCAGAACATACAGAAGGCAAGTTAACTCTGGAATCCCCTCCCATTTGAATCCATGTTGTTTGCTCAATAGACTAATTTATCTTTGATACAACTAAAAAATTTTTTTTTCATCCCTTCCAATTTAGGACTGAATTTCATGGTTTTCTGGTACTATAGGTGTTTTCTAAGTATGATAGCAAGCTATTTGGAAGAACAGAAGCAACAGGATAAAATACCTGTGTACTAGGCAGAACATGTTCAACAACTTCTGAAAGGGCAAACTGATAAATAATATGTTAAAAAACCACTACGGGGAAAAGCAGGCGAAAGGCTCTTGGGATGGGTGTAAAAAACCTGCTGGACCATGTGTGCTAACCTGCTGGGCACATCCTCTTCCGTGCCTTTGTCCAACACACTGCTCAGGTTATGCTCTGCTAGTGTCTCCTCGGGAACCTCCTCCAGCTCCTCCTCCCGCTGCAGGGACAGGCGGTAGTTCTCCAGCTCAATCCGCTCGGGCGTGCCACGCAGCCGCTTAGCGAGGCTGGGCTCCTCCAGCCCGTTCACATTGGAGCCTAAAGAATAAGCCAGTGAATAAACAATAAATGCAACAGCCAGAACTCTGATTTTTTTAGGAAAGTTGAGCGATTGGGAGAAAAAGGGCACGAGGCAGAGGGAGGTAAATAAAGCGAGAGAATACCTTACGTCATTATCCCGTTCACCACTACTGGCAGAACCTGCTGGGAGCCAAACTGCAAAAGGGAATCTTAGTGGTTTGGGCTAATAGATGCTAAAAAGAATGTTACATGGCCTAGTTGAGAGAGGAAACAGGGACATTTTAGCTGTGAAAACTGGAGCTGCAATGAAGTCTACATAGTAAGTACTGGGGATGGCCTGGCCACGGGCTGGACAGGTTCTAGGAGACGTAGAATGCTACGGGGCAATCCTGCTGCATGTTGGAATTGTCACCAGCTGAGGTAAGCCTACGGAGTCAGGGAGCAAGGTTATATTCTTATTACCTAAAGATGTGAAATAGGACGACTTGGGGCAAGCTTTTAAAACTTTTATAGACTTGAATTAATTTGCTTTTTTAATCAGACTTTATGATGAAATGAACCACAAGAAAAATCTACATGGGAAGTGTGCAAACACAAATCCCATGAATCCCAGGAAACTGCAACAACATCTGAACCAGGCAGTTGCAGAAAACTATAGAGGACCTTCGTTCGTGGTGGCACTTTACAGATTAAAGTCTAACCTGCATTCAACCATTTCTTTTCAAAATGCTCATATTTTAACTTAAGTACCATGCCCCTGTTTGCCCTTACTCAGCTTACTATTTACAGAGCCCAGTCTCTCCTAGCTTCTGTTTTCCTCTGCTCAACAAGCCAAGCCTTCCTCTCATGAGAGAAGCTCTTCAGTGTGCTGATCGTCCCCTGGGTCTCTGCACCTGTCTCAGTTTGGATTAACCTTTCCAGAAGCTGCGTGATTAGAACTGAACACAGCTTTCCAGATGAGGCTTTAACAGCATAACATACAACCCTGCCAGAAATCTCTCATCGGACACACGCTGAGAACACACCTGCCAATCTGTATGCCACATAATACTGGTGGCTTTTATTTACTGAGTGATACTCAGATCTTTGTCCTTTGCTTTCAACTGATAAGAACCTTGTTGGTAGCCAAAATTCTCAACACTTTCTTAGTACATGACCTGGTACTTTCTACTCTTACGTTCCTATTTTTAGTATTACAGTCTGTAGCACTTCGCAGTTCTTAGTGTATGACGTGTCTACCCACCTCTGCTCTGAGGAGGGTTTGAAATGTTGCCTCAGCAATGAATTTCATTAGCAGATTACTTTTTTTTTTTTTTTTGCCAGTAACCTTAGCAAAAGTATTACAAAGATCAGTCCCCAGGAACACTTTTTGTGAAAGGCCACAGTTTGTAGGTGACATCCAATCTTATTATTTCATTTTTCTGCAAGACCTCTGATTTCTTTTTCAAGTTAACTTCTTAGCTACTTCACATTTTACAAAGAACTCATTTTATCCATTCTAAATAACTATTTCTATATGACTACCTTCAGGTGCTTTGCTGAAGGACGGGCTGCTCAAATGCACCTTTCCCTTACGGAGGTCAGTCCCTTCACCAATAAAAGCCATCAAGCTACTCCAGCATAGTGTCTGGCAAATGAATGTCACATTTTATACCACTTACCTTCATAAAGTCAAAGGACTTTACTTGCAGAACTAGCAGACTTTAGTTATTCCTTAAAAAAAGGTTGTTTATCTACTGTTTAGATTAACTGATATGTACTTGTCATATCACCTTCTTTCTTTTATTTTTTTTCTTTCTTTTCTTTTTAATAGTATTACTCTGAGTTAGATGGTCAAAGTACATCAGGATAACTTGATTTAATCACAATTTTTTACCACAAAGCTCAGTTTCATTGTACAGTTCTTTCAATCTTCTAAGATAAAAAGTATTTGGTCAAATTTTATTTCCACTCATTACAGTATAGTATTAGTTAAATTTTGCTTCCAGCTTCATTGGATTAATTTCCATTTCCAAATTTTGTTGCACACTGACTTCATTTGCTCCCATGTGCAGTGTCATTGTCCCAGTTGAAACTGGAGGCCAAGTATTCATTTGATTGCCTGACTACATTTAAAATTGCATTTTGTGGCAGCCCCATCTCCACTGTGGGCCCTGTCCTGTTTCCCAGACCTTGCTTATCTGCCTAAGAAATACAGCTGTTTGCTCTCCTTGCCTTTGCAAAGACTAACCCAGCTTGAGCTTTGGCAAAGTTTACTTTACCCTCACACGTTTTGACAGTTTTCATTTCCTTTTTCCATCCTTTGTAGTTTCTTAATTTATTCCTACCAGCCTTTTTTTTCAGGGCAATTACTCACCCAGTACCATCTCAATCTTTCACAAAGAACTATATAGCCCTGCCATAATTAGCAGCACTTACTTCCAGCCCCTCTCCAGAAAGATAAAATCTCATAAAGGCAACAGCCAGGAGTATTTTTCTTTTCTTCCTTGGTATTATTGAACCCTTTTATGATGTGGGCAAGTGGCTGCTGTGCCCTGGGCTGGAACTACAGGGCTTCTTCACAATATAAACCACAGAAGCCTGCTCAGGTGCCAGGCAGGAACATTACCTTTCATCTCCAGGGATACTGTGGTCTCCACCACTTCCTGCTGCTAAGCCTTACCTTGTGTTAGTATTTTCGAAGTTTAGTGGAACTGGACTGCCTCTGCAGCTGGGATTCATGTCTGATTTCATTCTCTCTAGATGGTGATACCACCTCAGCCAAATCCATTTTTGTAATCTGCGTTATATATCCCAATCCCGAGTTCACCATCAAAGGAGAACTGACCTGGAACATTGCTCTGCCACTCCTGGCTGACAGTGAAAAACCAAAGTACTCTGGGTAATGCAAGAACACCGAGGCAAGGGAAAACAAAGGAATACACTAAAATCAGCATAAAACAAGCCTTTTGCTACTACTTGGAACTCTTTACACACAACAGAGCCATCGGCTAGGCTCAGCTATTTCAATAGAAATTATCTCTTCATAAGCTGTTTTTAACTTGTTCTCCTCTGATGCATACCCTGACATAGCTGCAAACTCCACAAGTAGAAAAAATAACCCTACTAAAACAAAAAGAACAAGAACTTTTCATTCATCTGGCATTACTTCACAGTCCTTGCTTTCTAAGAATCCTAAGGGGGTTTTGTCAGCCTTTACAAAGTAAAACAAACAAAAAAAGAAGTATAAAATCATTCCCATATAATTAAATGGAGTATTAAAAAAAAGAAATAAAAATGCTTATTTCACTTCTGCAACATCTAGGGTAGGAGAAAGACTGGCAGCACTCACTCTAAAGTAAGAGGATCGAAAATCAAGCTGATTACATGCATTTTGTGCACATATATTATCTTCCATGTATGGTTTTTCAAAATACTCATCATCACCACCCTTCCCATCTTGTAGACCAAATGTAAGTGTTACATTGAGAATCAAACCAATTCTATCCCATCACAAATTGTAAGTGGGAGTGACTCATTGCAACTGGGTTAAAAAAAGATGGAAAATCTGCTTCAACATTAACGTAAAAGGATGTGGCCAAGACAAGACGTTGTGTGAGCTTGACAAGCACTCCATGCTTCAAAATCTCACAGAAGTAGGAAGGACATTCCCAACACTTTCTCTAATTTATATAAATCATATACTTGAGATGCAGGATTGGTCACATTCCTCCACTTCACTTTGCAAAGAAAATAGCCCTACACTGGAGAATATGATACCGAAACCCAACCGATCACCAGCTTCAGTGAGGAATTCCTAGGAGTTTGTTCGATACAGACCATTTGGTCTACTTGGTCTCATGGGTTTGTTTCTAAAATGTGCCATGAAGACTTATCTGGCTAGCTGCAAAGCCATTCTCAAATTTGTTACCAAATATGAAACAGGAGAAATGCTACTGATAGCCAACCTTCTGCACCTCAAAGCCACCAACTACCAAAAGGAAAAGCACTGCAGTTCACAAATCTACTTGGGGGATAAAAGTAAGTGTGAGATACAGGTATGATTAACATGCCCAGATGACAAACAACTTGCTCATATCATGCTGTAAAGCTCGTACCAACTCGTTTGAAGCTACAATATGAAACTATAAATAGGAACAAGGAAATATGAAGCTTTCTTACCCTCATTTCCTCCATATATATAGAGAGAGTGCTATATAGATAGACACATATATGGTGCTATATGCATGGGAAAGGTCTATTCCAATGCAGTTCTCAAAGATGCTAAAGCTTAATGTTCCTCTGGAGGGGAAAGGTGCCTCTCAAATAACTCTTTTCTATTTCCCAGACTGTTTTGTAGCTTGCTGGCAGAAGATAGTTGCAGAGTGTGCTCATTAGCCATTAGCTGACATTCTACCTTGTTAGTGCATCTGGGCTCACAGAGCCAAAAGTCAGAACTGAGAGAAAAGGGGCTGATGAAGCTGCATTTGCCAGAAAAAGAAAAAAAAAAAAACAAACCACACTGAACAGAGAGAGAAGCTACCTGAACGCCAAGAGCAGCTTCTCATGCAATCAAGTGATCAGCTGAAAATCCACAAACAACATCCAAAATAGGAGACATCTTAAAATCAGACTCTTTACTCTGGAGGACTCAGTGGGCCATGAACATCACATAGATCATCTGAAGGGAATTTTTTTCTTGTCAGAAGAGGTTGCTTTGCTGTTGCACGAAAGCTGCCAGAGTTCTTTATCTCAGCCTTGACACAGCCTGCCTCCTGTAAAGATATCTGCATGATCAGAGGTAACATTCTTACACTGAACTGCTCCTTGCCTGCACGAATGTGTCCTGTTTCAGCAACTCTGGCCATTACTGGAAGGCTTGAGAATCTTCTCTTGAGAGAGGATCCCATCTCCATCTTGTCCCAGTACTACCTTCTTCTGTGAAATCTACAGATTATTCTCATGAGCTAGATGAAATCTTGCCAAGGTTACTCCCTGACATAACTCTTGCTGAAGATGCAGGAGAAAACTTAGAATCTGAGAACAATTAATTCTTCTCAAAGGGAAACTATCTGCCTGTTTTACTAGAGTTTATTTTTCTATAATCATAGAGTATCTCTAGATTTCATTTTCTTAGTCCAATCTGTTAAAATGGTAAGCTTTCTAAGTTAAGTCTCTTGTTACGTGTGGGTCCACTATTTTGCAGACTCAGCTGTGGCCTTGGAGGGTTTCAGATATTCAAATAAGGGAGTCTACTGTGAAGCATGCAAAAGGAAGAAGGAATTAATAGATTTCTTGGGAAAATCTTCATTCCAAGTTTCTCAAAGCTTGTGCTTTCATGATAAGATGAAACATTACACCCGTGTATTTTCACTTGTCTTTTGCAAAGTCCTAATTACTTCTACCTCTACACTACTGCTTGAGAACAGAGCTATGTTAGATAAAACAGCCTGTACAGCAATGACAGCATATTGCATATGACAAAGTACATACATAGAAGATGGGGACTTCTCTGTAGGAATTCAGAAATTATGTGGTGGGCTGTGAGTGTCAAATGCTGTAAGTCCTTGGATTCTGCCACCATTAATTTTTAAGAAATATCTTTTGAGGGAAGGTTTCTGGAGAGTGCTTGCAGTTCAGCAAACACTATCACTGAGAGATAGAGAAGACAGCAAACAAGATCCAGCAGCATTTTTAGACTTCTCATTTCTCATCTGTGTTAATGTCAGATTGAGATTCATTTTTTACCCAGAAGTTTCACCTGCACCCACCTCAATTCCATTAACTGCCTCTTCATATTCCAACTCCACTTCCCATCCAAGGGCCTCAGAATGTTTTACAAGTATTAGCATATTAAAACAACTCATCTTGGAAGTAGGTGAGTACTATAGAGGCATTGCTCAAGTCCAGACACAGAGATTAAACTCTGATGAGGCAGTCTCACAGCACACTGGTAGCAGTGCCAGAAACAGGATCCAAAACGCTCAATTCCAACCCCTTCAACTTTCAACTTCATTTTAAGTCAGGACAAAACACTTTGAAGTAAGAAAGGGACTAAAACGTCAGATTTTAAGTGTAATTTTAAGTGTAAAGAAGCAGATCAAGCAACAGCACCTCCTATGAGATGTTCACAGCACTCAGCACAGTGTGTACTACAAAAAAAAATCATAGAATTATAGAATGTTAGGGGTTGGAAGGGACCTCTAGAGATCATCTAGTCCAACCCCCCTGCCAAAGCAGGATCACCTAGGGCAGGCTGGACAGGAACACATCCAGGCAGGTTCTGAAGACTCCACAACCTCTGGGCAGCTTATTACAGCATTCCATCAGCCTCATACTAAAGAAGTGTTGAGGTGGAGGTGAAACCAAGAAATCTTAGTACTGAGGCCTGTTGTTGGATGCTACACATATTGAAACAGTAAGTCAGTCAAGACATTCCATTCCAGTAATTGCAACTGATTTCTTCAAAGAGATATGGCCAGAAATCCTCTCCCTAATCCTCTCCAAAATCAGTATCTATGCACTGGTAGCAGTTTTCGTACTGCACAGCAAGAGAGAGATAAACATGTAGATGGTAATTCTAAACTGACCAGCTGAAGCGTATTAAATGGAATGAAATTTTCAAGGGTTAGGAAAAAATTTAAGGTTTTAGATCTAGACTCATCCACCCTTTAAAATTTATCTTGCCTTTTTAAAAATGTCTTCAGGAAGCTGCTGGAAAGAGCCCAGCAGCTCTGGTGAATTCTTGTCACCGCTTGTTCACACAGCCTCACATCACAGACTGCAGAACTGCACATACCTTGGGAGGATCCTCTGTATTTTGATAAGCACATCCCCAGACCCAAAAGGGGTAATATAACACCTCCTCAAATAGAAGTAAGAATGCATTTATCTCAACATAAATACTTAGAAGTCATCAAAAGTCAATGTTATTTTCATATAATGCCTCCATTCTCTCTCTTACTATCCTAGGGTATTCCCCAGCCCTCAGGAAGCCTGAATTACTCAGCTGCATTAAGAAGCCATCAAATCTTGAATTTTCTGGTGCCTGTGTTTACCCTTTGATCTATAACATGTTCTGCTGAATAGAAAGGCCCTGAATTCAAAGAAGACAGCATAAGAAAAACAAGTCTATTCATAAGCAAGATGCACAGGATTCAAAATGAGCTCAAACCTGAAGATGGCTCTAATGAACTTCTGTAATGCACACATATCAATTATAACAATTAATAGTAACTAAACTTTCTAGAAGATATGCTCTACTGAATCAAAGCTATTGAAGTTTGATATGGGAATTTTACACAGGCAAACTGTCTTATGCAGGTTGGACTTGGTCAACACAATTGTCCTTAAACTGACATTTAAAATCTAGGGAACTAAGGAGCAGACACAGAGCAGAACAGCAGCTCTTTCTACCCTGCCAGAAGGAAAAGATTTTTGCCACTGAAGACATGCTGAAGACCTCTGCTACCATATTAAGGCTCAAACCGTCAGTCTAGCAATTCTTCCTAACAAATAAGGGACCTAAACAGCAAGATCAAGTTTTACAGACAGAAAGTGTTTTATCTAAATATCCTCTGATGTAGAAGTACCCAGAAGTTATTAAAGAACCAACACTACTTCCAGTGGTGACCAAGAAGCTTTGTAGCATTACTTGATTCAACAGCATATGAAGTAAAAATCAGTGAGATTCTTGTCAATATCTACTGGTTCCCTAAGCAATAAGGAGCAAATAAGGACCAGAGACCCTCACAAGCCCCTCCGCACCCCCCCACCATTATAAGGCATATAGGAACAACTGACAGCTAAAATATTAAAGGGATTCTGAAACAGATATCCCAGAAACAAACATATGAAGAGGTAAGTCTTCCTCCACCCATTCCACAGCCTCCAGCTAGAATTTAAGTTCTTCATCTCTCAGATACTGTCAGAATATGTGGAAGACCTTCCCCTTCATAATTATAAAGTGAATTGGACTGAGTAATGAATGTGTATCTAACAGGTGTTTCAATGTTTTCCCCCACCTCCACACTACTTTGGTTTAAAGAGACTTCTAGAATTGTCAAAACAGACACTGACAAAGCATCTCTTCCCACAACATCAGCAGGACAAGGCTGCCAATTTGTTTGATCTGATCTTTCAACAGAAGTGAATATAATTAAGTACTTTTATTTCAAGGTCATCTGTAATTGATATTTGTGTCTTGAAAAAATAAAAATTCATCTGTAACTTACACTATAAACCTGTGTTGGAGAGAGAGGGCTTTTTTTCACATGTGGATGTGTGGAGCAGCAGTATTATGTAATGAAAATCAAAGTTCAGCATATGGTTTAACAATACAGAAAATTTGCCTTCATCACAGCAGAGGTATAGCATAATCCCAGAATACAGCTATTTTTGACTCCTGGAAAGAGTCCACTGTTATAGCTGGTGGGTGGAGAAAAGAAACAGGGTAATGAAGGTATTAGGTCATCTAATCCAAGCCCCAGGGAACACTGCTAAGCTTGATTCTCCTTATTGCATCTTTTCTGGCAGAAAATCTTAACATTTGTACAGATTTTACTGACAGTGCTGCCCAAACAGGTTTCCTGAACTAGAGATACAAAATCCTTACATCAGTCTGCATTAAATCTGTTAATTATTAGTATGTCAGGAATACTGAAACAGTAACATATTATCTAACATTTTCCAATTTGTTGGTATCATCTAAGATGTCTGAGCTCTCTCTAGAATTTTGATCAGCTCTATCATACGTTGCCTGGCCTCATTTCCATTTCCTGAAAGAAGCTGAGTGTGGGAAGGCTGAAGAGCACTAAAGGATAATCCAGCTAAAGATAACATTACTTTGCAGGCATAAATTTTGTCCTGCAAGCTATTAAAGGTATGTTACCTCAAATAACCACGTGGGACGAGGCTCAGAGAATCAGGAACTAGAAATTTTGTCATGTATAACAAATGTGGAATATGAGATTTTTTCAGTATCCTATTCAAATTGTGATCAGATTCAAAACATAGCTTTCAAACGGGTATCTTCTTTCAACTACTGAGCTAATAACCACTCTCTTCTGTTGAAATATACTACTGATTTCCATAATTACTGGATCTCAGAATATATTTACATACTAACCATGTCCTTACTTAATTTCTATCATATGTGTCAAGATCATGAAACGCTGCAAATGAAACAGGCTGAAATCTGAGGCTGGCAGTCACAGGAAAATATACTGGGGAATACTTTCCATACATAAAAGCTCCATATGCTCCAGGAAGCATTAATATTTGCTCCCTCATTCTGTTGCAAACTTTTCCACTATCTACATTTACCCCACATGCTCCTGTATAACTTGTAAAGCAATTGAAAATTCCAAGCAATCCAGAGCTTCATATTATATTGGGAATTTTTCTGAAATCTGCTGCCATTCCAAAAAGAAAGCTTCCAAAAGACACATTACGGATTAAAGATAACTTATACATCAGTTCTGATGTTTTAAATCACTGAGTTACCAAATCCTGAAAGTACGTGAAACATCTCTTAGGTTAAAAAGTCCTATTTTTAAACACTTCTATCCTCAAGCCATCAGATAAACTCTGTAACAGCAGAAAGGACAGTTATGAAATTTCCCTAAAAAAGAAAACAGCCTTCTGGGATGACAGCAAACATGAGAAATGTCAGACTAAACATACATTTTTGAGAGAAGATGTAAGCAACCAAAGAGAGCACAGAAGTGCCATCTCATCATTACAGAGCTTCTGCCCAGTTTTGTTTGGAAAGCCTGAACTAAGCTCTGCACCACCAGGAGCAGCTCAGCAAACACTGCTCCACCTTCCTCCGGAAACACGCTTCATAGAAGCAGGAGAACAGGTTCAGTGTTGACTCTGGTGTATCTATTTCTTCCCCTCAGACACTTTCTAGTTGGTTTTGCTGTTTAAAAGTTTGTGTTCCCTCCCCTTGTTTCTCCTCGTATTTTAAGATACATTGCCAACTACATACCTTAATATATTATGCTGCTGATCACAAGCACATGGTAAAACCATCACTGGCTTGTTTTAATTGGTATAGAGGTGAACATACATTTATTCATTCATTATTTTAAAATATCTTACACTTTCTCATCACTATTACATAGCATTAGAAGAAAAGATCCGTGTGAAACAGTAAACTCTGCGTTCTACCATACCAGCTGAAGCAGTGTAATTTATCTAAATGTAAAACTATTGTACACAGCAGGCTTTCTACACTGCTCTGGCCATGTGTTGTAAAGGAGCTGGTGTATACCAACATGCCTCTTGGAAAAACTGCTGCCAAAATACATCTGATGGAGCAAGCTGGTTTGGGATGCCTGGTGAAAAATAGCTTAATACTCCCAAAAGTTCAAATCTTAGAATGAAATTTCCAAACCCCTGTAAAAGCTCATTTAGTCCATCTCCAGTGGAAGTCATCTGTTTTTTGAGGAAACAAAACATCCACATTGCCCACAGACTTTGTGCATTTGTGATTGGCTGAGTACTTCAAAAGTGTACAGTGATTTACACATGTAATTATGATAGCCTGTTTTAAAAAATTGTCTTTAATACAGTTCTATTTATACAGTGAATTCCAGGCCTTCAGCTTCAGCTCTGGGATAAATAGTTGGATGTTAGCAGCCATGTAAGATTTTCTGTGGGTAACTTTTTTTGAGGACTTTAAGTGAGGATCTCAACAGCAACGAAAGTACATGGTCTCTCATTTTCTGTAAGATGAAGACAATATTTAATCGATTTACCAAGTCCTAAATAATGTTAGAGATCTTTAGAAGTGACAGATGCAATGGAAGGACAAGTCTGTGCAATTCAAGATCCTAGGATAGAAACACTCAGAAAAATCAATGTGTTTTCTTTACAGACCCACAAAGCAGCACATACACTCAGGAAGAACATGGCCCAGCCCAAATCATCTACTTTTCTTCCTCATTTTCTGGTCATTTCATTTATACAACTAAGGTTAAAGAGAACAATATCTGACATAGTGTGTTACTTGGAGCTTTATTTACAGAATAAATTTTCCTCCAGACTAAATAATTTTAAGTATTTTCACTTGGAATGCAATCAAGGAAAGGTGGCACAAAACTACTTGTTTCTCCAAGTTTTAGCTGAAAACAGTATCTCCTATACTGGTATAGCAAGTAAGTCTGAGCTCACCTCTGATTGGGATGAGCTCAGGAAATACATCTGACTTCATCCTTTTCTGTTTTTTTTTTGTTTGTTTGTTTGTTTGTTTTTCTTTTTGTTTTTTTAAATTCATGAAGCAAACATTTGATTTCTGAAGAGCATACAAATAGCTTCAAAGTTAACAGCTTTCCTGACACAGAACAGTGAAGGCTGTTCTAGCCGTGCATCAGAATGACACTTCTAGTTTACGCACCAGCACGTGAAGTTTTGCACTGAATGCTGATGGTTCCACCTCAGAACTGAAGGCCCATTAGCTTCTGTACCAGGACTACTGATCATAGTAAAGAAAACAAAACGCAATTGCAAAGGCATAAAGTGACTACTTGCTTCCAAAGAAGGAACTCTTACATCTAACAGAATTGGTTTGCATTTCATTTCTGTGAGCTAGCACTCAAGTGTAACTACTCTGGCCAAAGAAACCCAAAAGAAAAGGTACACCATTCACAACTAGACTCTCAAAAGTCATCTGCTGTTAGAAGCTTTTAGTTGGCCGTGGTGCAGTAGGAAGCATGAGAAGCACACAAAAAAAGACAGAGTGAGTCTCTAATGGAGACTAATTCAGTACATCTTCAAGAACAAGAAAATGTGGCTCAAACTTACAGCTGAGCCCTGTCTGTCACTGTGAGAACATTACAGGACAGTCTCTTAATACTCTTGAGGAACGGGGGTCAGCTCCTCATGTGCCATTCTCCTAAGAGAAGATAACTATCCAGCTAGAACATAAGACACGGGATTTGGCTACAAGGCTTTGTGTTTACTCGTTTTCTGCCTTTCCACCACACCAAAACACCCCATTGTCCCACCTGCCACTGCACCAGCAGGAGGAACCAAGTCCTGCGGGGATCCTTACCTGTCAAGCCAGGCGCAAAGGCCATGGAGCCGTCCTGCTTCCAGGCGCTGGCTCGCGCTCGCCCCCGGTCCTCCCCTCCCCTTCCCTGCCGCCTGGGTATCACCACCTTGCTCACAGAGCACAGTAAGACCTTGGGCCTGCAGCAAGGCACACAAACCCACCTCCCAGACCGACCAGTCAGAGAAGACGCAACACGGAGAGTATCTACACAAACCCAGCCAAAGCAGTAGAACATTCAGCGGGGGGGGGGGGGGGGGGGCTGCCAAGGTA
>NW_008623863.1:65439-68261 GCF_000691845.1 Merops nubicus
GCTTTCCACAGCATTATGTCTGCTGTCTGCGCAGTCTAGGCCCTGCACACCCAGTCAATCACAACATAGTGGCAAAATCAAAAAAACAAACACACAACACAGAAAAAGCCTGGAAAGTAGTACTTTGCAGTGACAGACAGCATGTGCCATAGAGCTCCTCAAAACACCTTTTGCATTTGAACTTGCCTGATCTATTTGTTCCACTCTCCCCCAACTCTGTATCCCTCACAGCATCCCTCATCTAGAACCAGTGGAGGGAGAAGGGGAGGACAAAGAAAAACTCAGAAACCTGGAGTTTATTTGGAATTTATTCCCTTGAACATTTCACACAGTTGAACAATGTCTTGATTTCACAGCAACAGGAAAACCACGTGTTACATAATTCAAAGAGACACACAACCAAAACAAAAACAGGTTATAAACAACCGCAGAAATCAAAATCTTCAAAGAGGCTAAACAATGGAGACATGAAGCCTTTCTGAGCACTAACCATCTCACTTGAATATTATCTGTCACCAAGCTTATTTTATGCACACTCCCTCCTTTTCTCTGAGGGAAACAGTCTCAAAATGGTAATTTCTTGCATTCCACTTTTTATGAAACCAGAAATTTTAATTCTACAATTAAAAAAAAAAACAATTCCAACTCCTTCACACAAACTTGCTACTATTTTTCTAAGACACAAAAACATTCAATGAATCTCTTAAAGTGCCCAGAAAAATTCATATCACCCTTCAAAAATATGCACATACAAACAATAAACAAGTATTCCAGTGGCACAAGTCTACAGGTCTGAAAGCTAGAGAGAAAGGTGGAATTGGGAGCCCAGTTACTCCCACAAAAAAAGTGTTCTTAGCAGGATCCAGCCATGAGCACAAACTGAGCACATCACTATTTTGTATGTCCTTCCTCAGTCCCCAAAACATTTTCCAGTGAAACTCGATCAGGCCAGCTGCATCTCCACACTTCAGAGCAAATGGCTTTTCCATCATGCCTTTGCCTTTCCAAATTTTCTGGGCTTCAAATTGCTGGTCCTTTAGCATTCTCCTTTCCTTTATGCCAAAGCCACCCAAATCCTGATAAGAACACTGGCAAGGAACATGATGGACTGGGAACAGTCAAGCTTTTATCCTAACAGAGACTCCTGGCTTGCTACTGAGCCATGATTCACTGGGCACTGAACCTTGGTCCTAATCGGGCAACCCACACATTCTCCTCAGCTTCCAAAAATACAAGCCCTGGTTCTTAAGATTATATTTTAAATGTTCCAACAGAGAGAAATAAATCTTGCATCAAATCTCTTTGGAGTTGTATGAAACTCTATAATAGGGTTTGTATCATGTGCCATGTCCTGCAAAACACACCATCACAGCTCCTCCAAACAAAACAGAGAGCTATCAAGGCACAGTAGAGGAGGACTTATCTTTCCTCCCAGTTTAGTGGTGTACCCTGACACATGGATGTACTTTTTTTTTTTCTTTTTCTTTTTGAGGGCTGAAGGAAGATATGGATATGTTTGTAAAAACACAGTTCAGTGGTTTAAAATGAAGGCACCACAAGCAGAACATAATGTCACAGAATTAGGTTGCTGCTATCTTCTGTAATCTTTAAAACAGAACAAATTTGAAAAAGAAGAAAAAACATATATGAATAATAATGTGACCAAGTAGAGGTTTTCATGAAGATAAGGTTTTTTTGCACAAACAAATAGTATTGCTTCAGGCTGAATCAATTTCACAAGTAAGGCATGTTTAATGTATGCAGAATTGTAGAGGCAATATTTTTGAACAAGAAGCTTATTTATATGCAGAAGTATATATAAAACTTACTTCTACTTCATTAGACATGGAAGTAGAATTGTCTGTAAATAATATTAGATGCATTCAGAAAGATTCATTTAAGTGGTACAGATAATTAAGAACCTTTTGAAAATGTGGCTCAGATAATTTACTTCAAAGGGCATGCCATTTAGAAGAAGTAGCCACCCTTTCTAGCTCTCCAAGTCAGCAAAAGAGCTTCCTTGTGTGAAGTCCAGCTTTGCTTGCTGTATACAACAGGTTACTTGTTTAATAATCTACTGTGAAGGGCTTTGCTCAGAACATTGCTCCCTGAAAACACTGAAGGCACATCCATAGCAGGATTTTTAACTTCTCATATTGCATACCTATATCATATACCCTATACATTTTTGTGGTTTTAAAGCAGAAAACCTAGTGCCTCTGCTTTGTATTGCATTTTTCAGTTTTGCATTCTATGCCTTTCACAGATCAAGTAACCACTGCAAAGATCTCACGACTTGCCTTTTATTGCTGTACATTTTGAAGTATGAGTTTCTCTAGCAGGTCTTTCCTTTATGAATTCCCTATTGCCAAGAGGGACAGAAACACACTGCTGTGAGAACACAAGCCTAAAATGAGAAACATCTTACAACAAAACATCCACGGCTAAAGTCACCCCAAGGGGCATTATCATTACGTTCATAGGGGTAAAGACTGTTCCAAGTCCATCTGTCAAGAAAGAGCTGGAAGTGCAGAAATATGTTCTTACAGACCTTTAGAACAAACAGAAGAACAGCATTTGCATCAAAAGCACATTAAAACCATATAAGGTATTGTAAATAATATTCAAAGAAAATCCAAGACACAGCACTTACAGATTATCAAAGGGAGAGACAGTTAAAAAGCAAAGTTTTTGTTTTTTTTTTTCTCTTGGCAATAGCAGAAATTTTGGCACAAAGGCAAATGCAAAAGATAGAGGAAAAACAGGCAGACAAAGTACAGAGAAAGGTTACAGAATCTACGACAAGCATGCCACAGTTCAGC
>NW_008623863.1:68292-71729 GCF_000691845.1 Merops nubicus
CTTTCCCCGACTTCCCTTCCCCGCAGAGAATGGCATCCATCACTCCAAAGCTTGTTGCCATTTCCCAAGAAGAAGGGCTGATTTATCTTGCAAGAGCCAGTCTGACCATAACCTCCCTTGGAACATCCCTTGTAACCACCAGGTAAGAAGCCATGCAGGCTCCCTGGTAAACCAGGCAAAACCTTTGCAAGAAGGGTGAGTCTGTCTGACTGCTAAAAACACCTCAACTTGCTCATCACAGATTGTGCCTGCAACTATCATCGTCATAATACAAAGGACAGACAAATCACATTAAATGCCAGCTAAGAAAGTGGCCGCCCAGTGAGGGGTTGACATCTTTAGCAAAGTTAATACATGCCAATCAGGTTAGTAACACATCACAGGGAAGTGCCTGTTGTGACCGACCCCACCTCAGCTGGTCAAACCTGCTGAAAGTTATTTGGCAGCTGAATGCACTTAAAGCATTAAGCTGGCTCCAAAAGAAGAGGCCAGACTCGGTGGTATAGCAAAGGAGGCAGTGAGGGTAGGGGGAGAACCCAAGCAATTTACATCCATCTGGGATGTAAGTAAAAAGCAGGCCTTGCACAAGTCACTATCAACCTCACTGAACAAGCATTTTTGCTAACTAAGGGCTGAATTTAACTCAGAGATATAGAATAAAAATGGCTGTGGTTTTGTCTTGTACACTCTTTAACTGACATTCTGCATACACCTTCCTTATGCCTTCTAAACTATCCTTATATCTCCATCACATATTAAAAATGCACGTTACGCTTTTTTTTTTCCTTAATCATTTTAAAGGCTACTTCCATTCCCCATGCAGACCTACCTCACTACTGAGGATTGGCTCAGTTCTCAAGGTCTGAAATTGCTACTTGCATATTTCATTTGGTGGCATTTGCCTGAAGGGAGATCAAACTTTTTTAGATGTATGACCTGTATTAGATGAGTTGACAAGATAGGTGAAGTAGAGCCTTGGAAACAGAGCTCTGCCTCTATCTCAGTTTCAGACAAGTATTTGTCTGCTCAACACTGAAAGCAGAATGTCTATAGTCTCTTTGACAATTCAATAAATTGCAAGAAAGCATATATGCAGGAAGTTCAAAGTCAGAGATTATACTTAGATGTAATCTTATAGCCTCCTTTTGAGTATTCAGGATTAATACTCTATTCCTCCACTGTTACTAGCAAGTTTGGTAATTCAAAAGGGTTTGGTTTTGTTTTTTCAAACCATCTACAACTGTAAATACAGAACAGTTTTCCTGACCTACCTACCCACCAAGAACAGGAACTAAAGGTACCCAGACGACATGCCTGCTACACTAACAGAGGATTGACCTGCCCTTAGTGACACTGTGGCTTGCTTTTAAAGTGCATTGCATTTAGCCTTCTCTTACTTCTTAACCATTGTTAAGCCAGTAGTTTTAAGGTATACTTAGAACTTACTTCACAAAGAAAACAAAATCTCAGCCACCAATGCCACTGATCTAGCAGAAAGGGGGAGAAGAGCAGAGGCAATGCTCACTCTTCTACCATTAAATGTACTTCTGTCCTGCACACACAAGAATGCACCAGAGCACACTGCCTTAAAGATGCCAACTAAACTGTACTCTGGGCACGGCAAGAGGCAAAGCTTTAAAAATTATGCTACAGTTGCACACTGCTTTACAAAAGCAGAAAGCAAACAGAAGCAGCCCTAGACTTCAGGTTCCATGAAGTTCCATGAATATACTCCAGCTAAAAAAAACGCTCTTCATTTGTAGAGAAAGCAATTTTAAGTCTATCCAGGTGTACAATAATGCTGTAGTTAACTCATCTGTCCACGTTATCTTGCAAATGTCACTCTTTCAGACATTTTCCCTCTTCTCCATTTTGCCATGTGGAAATTCCACAAAACAAAACACCGAATTGTGAAAGTAACTACACTTCAAGAATCTACTGCACACACTAAGAAAAAAATTTGTCTGATTGCATTCAGTTACAAACTTAAAAACACTTGTAAGAAAAATACACAAAAGTCAAACAAAAGCAAGATTTTTATTTGCCTACATGTCATTAAAGTCTTTTCTCACAGGAACTGCAAAAACATTGTTTTCTCAAAGTGCTGCTTCTAAGCATGTTCTCCTTTTAAAAGTAGCCGATCCATAGTATTCTGGAACAAATACTAGAAGTCAGATCTCTTCCTTTTTCTGATATCACTAAATGAGCACTTAGGGACTGGGCAAACGAGCATTTGTAGCACAGACTTCTCCCATGTTAGAAGGAATTAGAGTTTCAAGTTAAAAGGCAAAACTACTTCACAGTAAGACACATACATTCACCAACCCACTCCCAAAGCCACAGCCAGGAGCAGCACAGATTCTGGCAGTGAGGGAGGAGCACCATGACCTGCCAGCACCACGAAATTCAAGGGTTTCAAGGAGTCCAATCCCATTAGCTGTCAGACACCCGAAATTCCAAAGGAGACACAATCCAGAGATAATGGGATCTTTCCCATTCAAGTACCAGATTAATGAAGGGAAGCCTGGGAGAATGAGACACCACACCCAGAATTCAGGCAAACACAGAAATCCAGTTTGTGAGCTATTCCAGTGCATCAGAAGAACTTTAACTTCACTAACACTGAGCTGCATATAGATAATGTCCTTGAAAGGACTGAGAACATCTAGGCCCCAAGCCACAGTGCAAAATAACATATCGAGACTTCCACGTAATGCACAAAATTCACATGGCACCCCAAAAATCACACAAGTTATACACATCATAAAGTTGGGTCACATTAATTCTTACTGGTCAGCAGGCTGCCCACAGAATTCCCCTAGGATCTGCATAAGAACTTCTGACTGGACATAGAGAAAGGGAACCCCAAAAGCCACCAGCTGACACATGAAAAAGGAGTCCAGAGGGTTCTGGGCTACCTGGTGCCCAATGGAGGAAACTGTGCTCTGCAGGCGCTGACTTGCCACCCTAACTCTGCCCAAGAGGCCACCAGAGTACTGCATCACCCTGCCAAAGAAGGAAGCGGAGCTACCTGGGGCCCTCTCTGCTGAGGCCGAGATGGTATTTGCCCGTCCACTTCCATCACTTGCCATGGCGTCCTGCAGAGGTCCTTTTGTGTCCTGTAAGAACGTAAGGAAAATTAAATTCATGTTAAAACTCAAAATGCCTCCAAAATACTTTTTTTTTTTTAATGTGAGGCTACATGCACTGAACACATTGAACTAAGAAGATGTCCCTCTCACAATTAAGATACCCCTTAAACATCACATAAGGCAAGGTATGAGGCAAGGATGTTCCTTCTCAATTTATGGCTTTAATAAAGCTATGAAAAACAAGCTGGATATCCAAGAAAGTCAAAGCAGTAAGATCCCTGAAGTCTGCTCATATGGGAAATAAAACAAGTACAAATTCCAGTCTTTATTTTTGCCAGGAAGAGC
>NW_008623863.1:71760-78519 GCF_000691845.1 Merops nubicus
GATGGAACCTTTATCCTTCCAAAAAGGAGGAGTACAACCTCAGCTTGTACTAATAAAACCTGAGAAACAGGCAGAGAGACAAGCAGCAGCACTATCACAAATGAAAATACAATTTTAGGGGGAAGGACATTTTGTAACATGCAAGTTTAAGAGAACTTGTTAAGAGACTAGCATGTCGTTTGCTCAGAAAGAGCATGCAAAAATACTGAAAAGGGGGTTGAGGAGACAATTAAATGCCTTGGATTGTAATGACAAAAACTGGGAGACTTTTCTGTATTACACTGTGCCTTGATCCTATATTTAAAGCACAAATGCTTCCATTATAGTAGCATAGGAAAAGGGATATCCTTTTTTTTTTTCACACCAGTTCAAATTGACACTCAGAAAACCTTCAGCAATGAAGGCAGGTCTTCTTCATAGCCTGTATAAGTGGGCTAGAACTCCACATTTCAAAGGAAATGCAAATAATTTGGTTTCATCTTAAGAAAACCCATGGATAAACAAAGCAAAACTAAAACTGGTAACATTATTCATTTAGTTTGTGTATGGACTGAATAAATAATTCAGCTGACAAGAAAAATCAAAATGCCATTCTAAATGGGGCAGTACATTATTTTATAATATGAACCATGAAAGGAGAAGAGGCAATTAAAAGAACTGCTTTTAAATAAAATTTACAGAAGTGCAAGCTCTGACGACATAAAAAAAAAAATCAACTCGATGCCCTCTGAATTTTTCTGCTTTCTGCAAAATAACCCAACATATTTACTTCTTCAATGTTAAGAATCGAAATCTATAAACACAACCTGTTAGATGAAAATAATGTTACCTTTCCTGACAGAGGACCCACTGCTGGCCTCTTCCTTTGTGCATAACCGGAGAGTCGGTAACAGTAGTGAGGCTTACAGTAGAATTTACCTGCGAATAAAATGAATTATGCTCAACAATGAGCACACAGCAGTTTAGCACAATATAAATGTCCATCTCTGCAACCCATTTTCTGCTGCCATTCCCGTCGCTTCCTCTGTTTTTTTCCACTATAAATGGAGGCAAACGCTATCTGAAGTTTTAACTCCAGCCCTCCTCTCTCCCCTCCTATCTAGCCTCCCTTCCATTGGGTGCCTGACAGCCATTTAGCTTAAAATCCTATCAAACACCAAAGCAAAGCTGTGAGGCTTGTGTGGTATCACATGCTAACAATGCAGCAGTGTGTGAGAAACAAAGAAATCATCACATGAAAAGCTGGCAGAAGCACTTTTGGAAAAAGCAAGAATGAATACAACCAGAGGAAAGTGGGAAAGGACAGTGTTAACTCCCAAAGAACCATCTCTAAAAGTGCACAGTGACTGCCCGTGGGAAGGACAATCAACCAACGGTTCATTTTCACAATTAAGACATTTTGTGATATTACTGATTTAGTAACACCCCAGAAGTTTAGATGGGTTTTCATCAGGATCTGAACACTGTCAGGAAGCCAAAGCAGCACTAGTAATACCGTAACATTAATAATAATAACAGCAGCAAATTGATGGCACATAATTATCTTCCAGGGTACCTCTGCCAGCGTATCCTTCTTGGTATAGACAGCCCATAGCATCCTCTACTCCTATCCTATCCCTACAACTTTGCTAATGCATTTTAAGCCTATATTCAGACTTTTGCCTCTTCCTCTAGCTTCTCCAGGCTGATATTTGCACAACGTTTTGTCTTATGATGGAAAGGTGACAAATGCCTCTTTCCAGAAGTCTCTGCTTAAATAAACATTTCTTAACATTTACTTTTTCCAAAACCTGCTCTTTCAAACCTTCTGAAAAGAGCAAGAACAGAAAAGATTTTACATAAAAATTCTCAGACTTCAAAGCCTAAAATCAGACGCTGACTGCAGAATGCTGTGGGATGCTCATCAGTCCAAACAGCTAGATGAATAGCAACAATATGAGCATATAGCTTTGTTATTTTTTCTCTCAAAGAAAGCCCAGAATGAAATATAAGCTGAATTTTCACAATGATTGGCTCAGATGGGATACCACATATTTTTGTTTGACTTCATATACGTGACTGTTAGGCATGTAATATCATTTCATAGTCAATGCTGTAAGTATGCTGAAACTCCAAGCTTTGTGTTTGCTTCATTGAGAACTCTCTGGCCATAACTGCAGACATAAACTTGCTTGCAGAGCAAATCACTAAATCTGGGGGCAAAAACTGTTTCAGCCCATACAGCTGAGAGAGGACCTTAGTCTGTTACTGCTAAGCATATAGTTAGATATTCAGTTACTTGTGAATGCCAAAAATAATAACAGTGCTCTAAAAATGCCTTTTCCAAACTTTGATTACTGATGATGTTACTTTTATATGTTGATTTCAAAATTATCATTGGCCCCTTTAAACTCGCATGCCAAGTCTGCTGACCTTCCGGCCAAGTAATAATGGGTTTTCTGTTCCTTACTGGGAGACTGGTTTGATGATTCTAACTTTCCTCAACTCTTTATGACCGAGCAAGTCCATTACTTAAAGTCATAATATCCACCATCAAAACACAACTTTAGTTCTTTTTATCCCATAAGCCCAGATGGTGTTTCCATGGCCATTATTCTACCCATCATATGCAAAAAGTTTCTTCCCGCTACATGTAGTAGATATCTATTAATTTCATAACATTTCAGTCTTTAGTAGAATATTCTGGAGTTTTGTCCTGTGGCACAATAGTTCATCATTTCCACTTCATCTTTGCATCAATGAGCAGGGAAAACTACTGGCACCAAGACTTTTCCCCTGTTATTTTTGTTTCTACACCACCATATCAGGAGTGGAATCCTTTTCACCTAACCTCTCACTAATTTTATATAATTTTGCACATATTTTCCTCTTGAGATAGGGGTAAAGGCAAATGGTATCTGTTGGGGAAAATAAGGATATATCTGCTGATCTAAATAAACGTTTCTCTGAGCTACTTTCTCAATTCTTCTTCAGAAAATGTGACATCTCTGTCAATCACTGCTCAAGTCAAGAATGCAACACTGCTACTCTTAGATTACTTTTCACAAGTGAGGTGTGATTTAAAGTTATTACTTTCAATTGCACACCTTGTTGATAAACTGTATTTCATCTGCTGCCATATTGTCTGAGAACTGAAGTTTCTCTTAATTCTCAGCGTGCCAGAATTTGTTAACTGAGTCATAAGCAAGTTTTGTAACCATATTCCTTCTTCCTCAGTCTATCAGATAGAGAAAACAAAAGTCACTACTGACTCCGGTAACTACTCCAACAACACCTTCCCTATATGTATAATATCGACTTACCTCTCCTCAACTTTGCTGCTCCATTCTTCACTATCTAAACAGAACTTAAGTTTGTAATGAGCTATTACCATAGCCCCCAAGCTGGATAACTGTGATGTCTTTAAGAAGAAAAATCTGACCATGTTTGTCTCCAAGGTGTTATTTTCTCTCAAGTGGTATAAAACACTAAAGAGTTTCCTCATTTGACAGTACTGAAATAAGAGTAAAGGGCCTAGCCATCAAAATCAGCCTACGAACCCTTCTAAAGTCAACTACTAACTGTTGGGGTTTTTTTTTGGCATTCTAGCAGCTGTTATGTTAAATTAATTCTTGAGAGCTCAGTTATTTGGCTGTCAGCATGACAGGAAATAGATATAGTTTCAACAGTTAGAGAGATGGTGTCTTTGGAATGGAAGTTTCTCTCTTCCGTAACTCAACAAATAATTTTTAAGCAAGGAGAGACCTGAAATCACCAGATGGACCTCCAGGACAGCTAAGAGAATTGTAACAAAATGGCAATTTCTCTTACCATCTTCAATATCATAGGCGTAAGACGACAGGCGCAGAGTTGTCCCACAGTATTCACACTTGAAGCAGCTGCGGTGGAAGAACTTGCCTTCAGCACTCAGCCTCTCCATCACATAGACCCGCTTGTGGCAGAAGTAACAGACATCACTGCCTCCCAGGTTCTGGGGGAACTCCTTTTTGAGAGAGCCCTGGACAGAAATAGGCATGGCTAAATTTGTGTGTGTCCAGACTCACCAAGATTGCATCGTCACATTTTCTCTTCATTTATGTAGACACAGGAGGACCTGGATGCTGCAGTTCATTCACACGTGGATGCTGCAGTTCTTGGACACAATTCAGTTTTAAGCAGGACAACAAAAACTAACCTTACTGTCAAGGGAAGAAGGTCCTGGGGTTCCATGGCTACATATGTCAGAAGTAAAGTAAGTCCTGGACGGAAGAGTGGGCACCAGTACTATTAATGATGACCTTGAAATAAATGACTGAAGGAGGCATATGATGGGAAGCCAAAACCATTAGAAACCCCTCAAGGAGCAGTTCTTAGACCTGTATTATCAAAATCAGTATCTCCTCCAGAAAACGTTAATGCAGAAGTAGCCCCAGTGGATCAAACACAACTTCATATCTATATATGTTAAGCAGTTTCTCAACTTTTATGTATAATCCTTGGACGCTGAGATTAGATTAAAGCATTTTTCAAGGAAAATGAGGAAAAGAGTGAGGGTGGATGGAGAAAGGGAAATGAGGTCTTTCACAAAGCTACGACAGATTCCATCAGTGGAAGCAACAACTGGACACTCACAATACTTCAGATCTACAGTACAACTAAACACACAACACGCATTGTCTTCTGTACATCGTCTTACCAGTTCCTTCTTGTCTAGAAGGGTTTTGGGTTGCTCTTTCCTTTGAAGCTGATTGGCTATCTGCTCAGCCAATGAGCTCACTCCGCCTGTGTACATCTTTATATACTTCTACCAGATGGATGGAATGAAACAATAGTGAAGTCAGAAAAGAAAAAAAATAATCAAATTAAAAAATGACTAAAATGATAATAGGCTAGGTGGTGAAAAGGTGCAGAGAGGTCAAATCATGCCAAGACAGTGGACAATACAAAGTGACAAGTAGTAACAGCAAAGCTAGTGTCATCAAAAATCACCAGTACAGTCCAGGATCAACTGTACAAACAGAAAAGGCAGCTTGCACTTTGCATTATCTCAGTGCTCTAAAAATACAATGATGATGAATAAAGCAGATCTTATTTTCACTTGTGGAGCATTTTGCACCTGGAAACTTGAGCACAGACACTTCTCAAAGACAAGGACATATACAGGTTAAGATTTTAGGTTCCAAGTAACACTGGCATCAAAGACAGATCTTTTAGAAGACATGTCATACAGCTGAATGCAACATGCTGATCACACCAGCATATTTATATGCTTTGCAACTGGAAAGAATTCATTTACAGAGCATTCATGGAGCAGGGAGAAATCCTTAACCAAGGAACTCACAGTGATTCAAAAATAAGAATTCTTCCAATGCTAAAAATACACAGAGGATTGTATGGAAAAAATATGCAAGAGCCTCACGCAATGCATTAAAGCTATACCTGCATACATCTGGAACACATACTTGTTCAACTGTGAACATGGCTTTATGACTAGGCTTTTCCCTGACATGGCTGTTGACTGACTGCATAACTGGATAGCTAAAAACCCCCACAGTATTCCAAGAAATCTAGGCAGGCTGGCTGTTACCTTAGACAGTACAAAATGAGTATCTGCAAGCCAAGTTCTGTCACTGCAAGAGTGGAGGAAGTGTCTTTCACAGGAAACACAACCACTGGCAATAATTACATGGTTAAGAAAATGTACGTGGTTAGCTCAATCACACTGCAAATGTCATGTATTTGACTCAGAGCAGCAAGGAGCATGCCAAGCAGTCTTCCTTTTCCAGACTAAGAAGCGTTACGGATGCTTCTAGCAGGAGTCTCCTCAGCAAATGAGGGGTCATCAGAGAGACACTCCAGCTTCTGGCAAACGTAAAATACCAAGGATAACAGTCTTCTGAGGGAAAGGACTGAAGTTGTATCTCAAAACCCCTGTTATTCCTACAGTGGAACTTGTTTGAAGCATGCAAGCTATTTCCCACAATTAATAAGACAGCATGAACTTCATACATGTAATTATTAACCTTTTAGGAATGTTTATGACCTTCACATGTTCAGACAAGAACAGCAGGAACCATTACAAAAACTGAAATTCACCACAGAATGAGTGCTTCTTTGGGAAAAAGATTTTGAAAATGGAGTGCTCAGCCATCAGAGTTTACTGCTGCTATCACTGAAATCCTTAATTCCTTAAGATCTGTGCCACTGCAGTAATGAGGGTTTATTTCTACTCAGAAAAAACTTGTCTACCGATTCCATCCCAAAATGCAGAGCACTTGCAGTACTTAATATGTGCAAGAAATAACACATGAATTATCTTTCAAAGTTTTCCAGGTTTCATATTCATCCTCGGGTAGTGTACACACACACATGCAGAGTTGCCTTTCAATGTCATATATCACATCTTGTCAAATATTATATTTTAAATGGTGCCCACTGAAAACATTTTCTGCAGAATTGATCTTTACCTGGCAATCATAATCATTTGGCCAAGAGTCTTCCATTGTCATCTAAAAGCACAGAAACCTTACAGGCTTTTTAAGTTTTCTTAAAAGATGGTTCAAGCTTTTCCATGGGACAAACTTCCTTTTAACTGAACCAACCATAATCACAGATGCTTCAGGATCTTTAAACTTCTACCAGCATATATGATTTTCCATGCTTAAAAAAATATTATGCTAATCTGGATTCACAACACCTTGGGCTGCTTGGTGGGGAAAATGTAGTTGCTGAATTTTTGATTTGGGATCCTGTGTTTCTGATTCATTTTGCTTTTTCCCT